>NC_143162.1:19181515-19333030 GCF_047325235.1 Durio zibethinus | reverse complement strand
TCTTGCCATGAAACTTCACGTGAAGGCTTAAGGGACCATTGTATGAATTTACAAGCCATAAAAATGGCATTGGCATGCAGAAATATGAAGATGACCCTAAACCCACCTGCCACCCTATCGATCCACGACTTGTGCAGCCCGTCTCTTTGGCCGAAGTAGTGCCCGCCTGCCCGCCCGCTCGTTTTGTCAGTTGGCTTAGGCATACGGAGTTCATTCCCAGTCTAAGATCAGATCAAATGGGGACACTTTTTTCAAATGGTCACAAAATGTTGTGCACTTTGAGTTTTTAGCTGAATTTTTTTGTGCATGCCAACAAAAATACAAGGATCACATCTACAAGTTTGGGGCCAAAACCACTTCAAAAAAAATTTTAAAATATCCTGAACCGCAAAAAGTTTCAAAAATTATGAAAAATAGAAAACGAGTCGTCTTGCCATGAAACTTCACGTGAAGGCTTAAGGGACCATTGTATCAATTTACAAGCCATAAAAATGGCATTGGCATGCTGAAATATGAAGATGTGCCTAAACCCACCTACCACCCTATCGATCCATGGCTTGTGCATCCCGTCTCTCTGGCCAAAGTAGTGCCCGCCGGCCCGTTCGTTTCGTCGGTTGGCTTAGGCGTACAGAGTTCATTCCCAGTCTAAGATCCGACCGGACCGAGGGTTACGGCAACAGGATCGGTAGCACGCAGAGGGGGACCCGGTCGATCCCCGGCTTGCGCATCCCGCCCCTCTGACCGACTGAAAGCCCACACGCTCGTTTCATTGGTTAACTTAGGCATACGGAGTTCATTCCCAGTCTAAGCATACAGAGTTCATTCCCAGTCTAAGATCGGACCGGACCGAGGGTTGTGGCAGCACATGCTGGGCTCGGGCATGTGCTGGTGCCGCATTTTTCTTCACAAGGGCACCATTGCCGGAGAACTTGATTGGCAGCATTGGGGTTCCGACGATCGGGGGGTCGAGGGGGGTGTGCGCACATGATGTACGATGGGTGCTGGTACTTGGCCATTATATTGGCCCCCTATCCCTTATCAAACCTCGTGAACTCACACCCCTTTAAAGAGCATTTGAGATTTTACAGGTTTGCTACCATTAGCCATCAAAGTGTCTGAAATGGGGACACTTTTTTCAAATGGTAACAAAATCTTGTACACTTCGAATTTTTAGCTGAATTTTTTTGTGCATGCCAACAAAAGTACAAGGATCACGTCTACCAAGTTTGGGGAAAAAACTCCTTCCAAAAAAATTTTTAAAAATCCAGAACCGCAAAAAGTTTTGAAAATCGTGAAAAATAAAAAATGAGTCGTCTTGCCATGAAACTTCACGTGAAGGCTTAAGGGACCATTGTATGAATTTAAAAGCCATAAAAATGGCATTGGCATACAGAAATATGAAGATGTGCCAAAACCCACCCACCACCCTATCGATCCACGGCTTGCGAATCCCGTCTCTCTGGTCGACGTAGTCCCCGCCCGCCCGCCTGCTCGTTTCGTCGGTTGGCTTAGGCATACGGAGTTCATTCCCAGTCTAAGATCGGACCGAACTGAGGGTTGCGGTAGCAGGATCGGCAAAACGCAGAAGAGGACCCGACCGATCCCCGGCTTGCGCATCCTACCCCTCTGGTCGGCTGAGCTACCGCACGCTCGTTTCGTGGGTTGACTTAGGCATACGGAGTTCATTCCCAGTCTAAGCGTACAGAGTTCATTCCAAGTCTAAGATCGGACCGGACCGAGGGTTGGGGCAGCACATGCTGGGCTAGGGCAAGTGCTGGTGTCGTATTTTTCTTCGTTGGGTCGCCATCATCGGAGCATCACCGGAGAACCTGACCGACGGCATTGGGTTCCAACGATCGGGGGGGCCGGGGGGTGTGCACACATGATGTGCGATGGGTGCTGGTACTTGGCCCTTATATTGGCCCCCTATCCCTTATCAAACCTCAAGAACTCACACCCCCTTAGAGAGCATTTCAGATTTTACAGGTTTGCTGCCAGTAGCCATTAAAGTGTCTGAAATGGGGACACTTTTTTCAAATGGTCACAAAATCTTGTACACTTTGAGTTTTTCACTGAATTGTTTTGTGCATGCCAACAAAAATACAAGGATCACGTCTACCAAGTTTGGGGCCAAAACTCCTTCCGAAAAAATTTTAAAAAATCTTGAATCGCAAAAAGTTTCAAAAATTGTGAGAAATAGAAAACGAGTCGTCTTGCCATTAAACTTCACGTGAAGGCTTAATGGACCATTGTATGAATTTACAAGCCATAAAAATGGAGTTGGCATGCATAAATATGAAATTGTGCCTAAACACACCTAGCACCTATTGATCCACGGCTTGCACATCCCGTCTCTTTGGCCGGCGTAGTGCCCGCCCGTCTACCCGCCCGCTCGTTTCGTCAGTTCGCTTAGGCATACGGTGTTCATTCCCACTCTAAGATCAGACCGGATCGAGGGTTATGACAGTAGGATCAGCAGTACACAGAGGGGGACCCGATTGATCCCCAGCTTGTGCATCCCGCCCCTCTGGCCGACTGAGCGCCTGCACGCTCATTTTGTGGGTTGACGTAGGCATATGGAGTTCATTCCCAGTCTAAGCATATGGAGTTCATTCCTAGTTTAAGATCGGATCAGACTAAGGGTTGCGGCAGCACATGCTGGGCTCGGGCATGTGCTGGTGCCGTTTTTTTCTTCGTCGGGTCACCATCACCGGATCATCATCGGAGAACCTAACCGGTGGCATTGGAGGCCGAGGGGGGTACGCACATGATGTGCGATGGGTGCTGGTACTTGGCCCTTATATTGGCCCCCTATCCCTCATCAAACCTCGAGAACTCACACCCCCTTAAAGAGCATTTGAGATTTTACAGGTTTGCTGCCAGTAGCCATTAAAGTGTCTGAAATGGGAACACTTTTTTCAAATGGTCACAAAATCTTGTACACTTCCAGTTTAGGGCCAAAACTCCTTTCAAAAAATTTTAAAAAATCCCGAACCAAAAAAAGTTTCGAATATCATGAAAAATAGAAAATGAGTCGTCTTGCCATGAAACTTCACGTGAAGGCTTAAGGGACCATTGTATGAATTTACAAGCCATAAAAATGGCATTGGCATGCAAAAATATGAAGATGTGCCAAAACTCACCTATCACCCAATCGATCCACGACTTGCGTAACCCGTCTCTCTGTTCGACGTAATGCCTGCCCGTCTGCCAGCCTGCTTGTTTCATCGGTTGGCTTAGGCATACGGAGTTCATTCCCAGTCTAAGATCGGACTGGGTCAAGGGTTGCGGCAGTAGGATTGGTAGCACGTAGAGGGGGACCCGGCCGATCCCCGACTTGCGTATCCTGCCCGTCTGGCCGACTGAGCGCCCGCACGCTCGTTTCATGGGTTGACGTAGGCATACGGAGTTCATTCCCAGTCTAAGCATGCGGAGTTCATTCCCAGTCTAAGATCGGACCGGATCGAGGGTTGTAGCAGCACATGCTGGGCTCGAGCATGTGCTGGTGCAGCATTTTTCTTCGTCCGGTCACCATCGTCGAAGCATCTCCGGAGAACCTGACCGGTGGCATTGGGGTTTCGACGATCAGGGGGGCCGGGGGGTGTGCGCACATGATGTGTGATGGGTGCTGGTACTTGGCCCTTATATTGGCCCCCTATCCCTCATCAAACCTCGAGAACTCACACCCCCTTAAAGAGTATTTGAGATTTTACAGGTTTGCTGCCAGTAGCAATTAAAGTGTCTGAAATGGGCACACTTTTTTCAAATGGTCACAAAATCTTTTACACTTCGAGTTTTTAGCTGAAGTTTTTTGTGCACGCCAACAAAAATACAAGGATCACGTCTACCAAGTTTGGGGCCAAAACTTCTTCCAAAAAATTTTAAAAAATCTCGAACCGTAAAAAGTTTTAAAAATCTTGAAAAATAAAAAACGTGTCGTCTTGCATTAAACTTCACGTGAAGGCTTAAAGGACCATTGTATAAATTTACAAGCCATAAAAATGGCATTGGCACGCAGATATATGAAGATGTGCCTAAACCCACCTACCACCCTATCGATCCACGGCTTTCGCATCCCGTCTCTCCGAACGGCGTAATGCCCGCCCGCCCACCCGCTCGTTTCGTCAATTGACTTAGGCATACGGAGTTCATTCCCAGTCTAAGATCAAACCGGACTGAGGGTTGCAGTAGTAAGATCGGCAGCACGATGAGGGGGACCAGGCCGATCCCCGGCTTGCGCACCCCGCCCTTCTGGCCAGCTGAGCGCCCGCACGCTCGTTTCGTGCGTTGACTTAGGCATACAGAGTTCATTCCCAGTCTCAGCATACGAAGTGCATTCCCAGTCTAAGATCGGATCGAACGAAGGGTTGCGACAGCACATGCTGGGCTCGGGCATGTCCTGGGCACCATCGCCGGAGCATCGTCGGAGAACCTGACCGGCGGCATTGGGGTTCCGGTGATCGGGGGCCTGGGGGTCTGTGCACATGATGTGCGATGGGTGCTGGTACTTGGCCCTTATATTGGCCCCCTATCCCTCATCAAACCTCGAGAACTCACACCCCCTTAAAGAGCATTTGAGATTTTACAGGTTTGCTGCCAATAGCCATTAAAGTGTTTGAAATGGGGACACTTTTTTCAAAAGGTCACAAAATCTTGTACACTTCGAGTTTTTAGGTAAATTATTTTGTGCATGCCAACAAAAATACAAGGATCACGTCTACCAAGTTTGGGGCCAAAACTCCTTCTGAAAAAATTTTAAAAAATCTCAAAGCCCACAAAGTTTCAAAAATCTTGAAAAATAGAAAACGAGTCGTCTTGCCATGAAACTTCACGTGAAGGCTTAAAGGACCATTGTATGAATTCACAAGCCATAAAAATGGCATTGGCACGTAGAAATATGAAGATGTGCCTAAACCCACCTACCACCCTATCGATCCACGGCTTGCGCATCCCGTCTCTCTGGCCGGCGTGGTGCTCGCCCGCCCGCCCGCCCACTCGTTTCATTGGTTGGCTTAGGCATGCGGAGTTCATTCCCAGTCTAATATCAAATCAGGGTGAGGGTTGTGACAGTAGGATCGGCAGCACGTAGAGGGGGACCCGGCCAATCCTCGGCTTGCGCATCCCGCCCCTCTGGCCGGTTGAGCGCCCTCACGCTCGTTTCGTGGGTTGACTTAGGCATACGGAGTTTATTCCCAGTCTAAGCATACGGAGTTCATTCCCACTCTAAGATCAGACCGGACCGAGGGTTTCAGCAGCGCATGCTAGGCTCGGGCATGTGCTGGTGCCGTATTTTTCTTCACCGGGGCACCATCGCCGGAGCATCGCCGGAGAACCTGACTGGCGGCATTGGGGTTTCGACGATCGGAGGGGCCGGGGGGTGTGCGCACATGATGTGCGATGGGTGCTGGTGCTTGGCCCTTATATTGTCCCTGTATCCCTCATCAAACCTCAAGAACTCACACCCCCTTAAAGAGCATTTGAGATTCTACAGGTTTGCTGCCAGTAGCCATTAAAGTGTCTGAAATGGGGACACTTTTTTCAAATGGTCACAAAATCTTGTACACTTCGAGTTTTTAGCTAAATTTTTTTGTGCATGCCAACAAAAATACAAGGATCACATCTACCAAGTTTTGGGCCAAAAATCCTTCCAAAAAAATTTTAAAAAATCCCGAACCACAAAAAGTTTCAAAAATCGTGAAAAATAGAAAACGAGTCATCTTGCCATGAAACTTCACGTGAAGGCTTAAGGGACCATTCTATGAATTTACAAGCCATAAAAATGGCATTGGTATGCAGAAATATGAAGATGTGCCTAAACCCACCTACCACCCTATCGATCCACGGCTTGCGCATCCCGTCTCTCTGGCCGACGTAGTGCCCGCCTGCCGGCCCGCACGTTCGCCCACTCGTTTCGTCGATTGGCTGAGGCATACGGAGTTCATTCCCAGACTAAGATCGAAATAGATCGAGGGTTGCGGTAGCAGGATTGGCAGCACACAGAGGGGGACCCGATCAATCCCCAGCTTACGCATCCCACCCCTCTGGCCGGCTTAGTGCCCGCCTACTCGTTTCGTGGGTTGACTTAGGCATACGGAGTTCATTCCCAGTCTAAGCATATGGAGTACATTCCCAGTCAAAGATCGGACCGGATCGAGGGTTACGGCAGCACATGCTGGGCTCGGACAAGTGCTGGTGCCGCATTTTTCTTCACCGGGGCACCATTACCGGAGCATCGCCAGAGAACCTGATGGGCGACAATGGGGTTCCGACGATCGGGGGGGCCAGGGGGGATGTGCGCACATGATGTGTGATGGGTGCTGGTACTTGGCCCTTATATTGGGCCCCTATCCCTCATCAAACCTTGACAACTCACACCCCTTTAAAAAGCATTTTGAGATTTTACAGGTTTGCTGCCAGTAGCCATTAAAGTGCCTGAAATGGGGACACTTTTTTCAAATGGTCACAAAATCTTGTACACTTCGAGTTTTTAGCTGAATTTTTTTGTGCATGCCAAAAAAAATACAAGGATCACGTCTACCATGTTTGGGGCTAAAACTCCTTCCAAAGAAATTTTAAAAAATCCTGAACTATAAAAAGTTTCAAAAATTGTGAAAAATAGAAAACGAGTCGTCTTGCCATTAAACTTCACGTGAAGGCTTAAGGGACCATTGTATGAATTTACAAGCCACAAGAATGGCATTGGCATGCAAAAATATGAAGATGTGCCTAAACCCACCTACCACCCTATCGATCCACGACTTGCGCATCCCGTCTCTTTGGCTGGCGTAGTGCCCGCCTGCTCGTTTCATCGATTGGCTTAAGCATACGGAATTCATTCCCAGTCTAAGATCAGACCAGACCAAGGGTTACGCCAGTAGGATCGGCAGCATGTAGAGGGGGACCCGGTCGATCCCTGGCTTGCGTATCCCGCCTTTTTGGTCGGCTGAGCGCTTGCACGCTCATTTCGTGGGTTGACTTAGGCATACGGAGTTCATTCCCAATCTAAGCATCTGGAGTTCATTTCCAGTCTAAGATCAGACCAGACCGAAGGTTGTGGCAGCACATGCTGGGCTCGGGCATGTGTTGGTGCCACATTTTTCTTCGTCGAGGCACCATCGCCAGAGCATCGTCGGAGAACCTGACCGGCGGCATTAAGGATCTGGTGATCGAGGGGTCGGAGGGGTGGGCGCACATGATGAGCGATGGGTGCTGGCACTTGGCCTTCATATTGGCCCCGTATCCCTCATCAAACCTCAAGAACTCACACCCCCTTGAAGAGCACTTGAGATTTTACAGGTTTGCTGCCAGTAGCCATTAAAGTGTCTGAAATGGGGACACTTAATTCAAATGGTCGCAAAATCTTGAACACTTCGAGTTTTTAGCTGAATTTTTTATGCATGCCAACAAAAATACAAGGATCATGTCTACCAAGTTTGGGGCCAAAACGCCTTTCGAAAAAATTTTAAAAAATCTCGAACCGTAAAAAGTTTTGAAAATCGTGAAATATATAAAACGAGTCGTCTTGCCATGAAATTTCACGTGAAGGCTTAAGGGACCATTATATGAATTTACAAGCCATAAAAATGGCATTGACACACAGAAATAAGAAGAAGTGCCCAAACCAACCTACCACCCTATCGATCCACGGCTTGTGCATCCCGTTTCTCTCGTCGACGTAGTGCCCGCCCGCCCGCCCGCTCGTTTCGTCGGTTGGCTGAGGCATACGGAGTTCATTCCCAGTCTAAGGTTGGACTGGATTGAGGGTTACGGCAGCAGGATCGCCAGCACGTAGAGGGGGACCCAGCCGATCCTCAGCTTGTGCATCCCACCCTTCTGGCCGACTGAGCGCCCGCACACTCGTTTCGTGGGTTGACTTAGGCATATGGAGTTAATTCCCAGTCAAAGATCAGACCAGACTGAGGGTTGTGGCAGCACATGCTGGGCTCAGGCATGTGCTGGTGTCGCATTTTTCTTCATCGGGGCACCATCACCGGAGCATCACCGGAGAACCTGACCGGTGGCATTGGGGTTCCAGAGATCGGGGGGTGTGCACACATGATGTGCGATGGGTTCTGGTACTTAGCCCTTATATTGGCCCTTATCCCTCATCAAACCTCGAGAACTCACACCCCCTTAAAGAGCATTTGAGATTTTACAGGTTTGCTGCTAGTAGCCATTAAAGTGTCTTAAATGGGGACACTTTTTTCAAATGGTAACAAAATCTTGTACACTTTGAGTTTTTAGCTGAATTTTTTTTTACATGCCAACAAAAATACAAGGATCACGTCTACCAAGTTTGGGGCCAGAGCTCCTTCCAAAAGATTTTAAAAAATCACGAACCACAAAAAGTTTCAAAAATCATGAAAAATAGAAAACAAGTGATCTTGCCATTAAACCTCACGTGAAGGCTTAAGGGAACATTGTATGAATTTACAATAAAATGGCATTAGCATTCAAAAATATGAAGATGTGCCTAAACCCACCTACCACCCTATCGATCCACAGCTTGCGCATCCCGTCTCTCTAGTCGGCGTAGTGCCCGCTCACTTATTTCATCATTTGGCTTAGGCATACGGACCGAGGGTTGCAGCAACAGGATTGGCAGCACGCAAAGGGGGACCCGGCCGATCTCTGACTTGCGCATCCCACCCATCTGGCCGGCTGAGCGCTCGGACTCTTGTTTCATGGGTTGACTTAGAGATACGGAGTTCATTCCCAGCCTAAGCATACGGAGTTCGTTCCCCATCTAAGATCAGACCGAAACAAAGGTTGCGATAGCACATGCCAGCCTCGGGCATGTGATGGTGCCGCATTTTTCTCCGTCGGGGCACCATTGCCAGAGCATCGTCGGAGAACCTAACCGACGGCATTGGGTTCCGGCGATCGGAGGGGCCAGGGGGGTGTGCGCACATGATGTGCGATGGGTGCTGGTACTTGGCCCTTATATTGGCCCCCTATCCATCATCAAACCTCGAGAACTCACACCCCCTTAAAGAGCATTTGAGATTTTATAGGTTTGTTGCCAATAGCCATTAAAGTGGCGAAAATGGGCACACTTTTTTCAAATGGTCACAAAATCTTGTACACTTCAAGTTTTTAGCTGAAATTTTTTGTGCATGTCAACAAAAATACAAGGATCACATCTACCAAGTTTGGGTTCAAAACTCCTTCCGAAAAAATTTTAAAAAATCCCAAACCGCAAAAAGTTTCAAAAATCATGAAAAATAGAAAACGAGTCGTCTTGCCATGAAACTTCACGTGAAGGCTTAAGGGACCATTGTATGAATTTACAAGCCATAAAAATGGCATTGGCACACAGAAATATGAAGAATTGCCTAAACCCACCTACCACCCTATCGATCCACGGCTTGCGCATCCGTCTCTCTGGCCGACGTAGTTCCCGCCCGCCCGCCCGCTTGTTTCGTCGATTGGCTTAGGCATACGGAGTTCATTCCTAGTCTAAGATCTGACCGGACCGAGGCTTGCAGTAGCAGGATCGGGAGCACGCAGAGGGGGACCTGGCCGATCCCCGTCTTAAGCATCCTGTCCCTCTGGTCGGTTGAGTGCCCGCACACTCGTTTCGTGGGTTGACTTAGGCATACAGAGTTCATTCGTAGTCTAAGCATACGGAGTTCATTCCTAGTCTAACATCGGATCGGTCCAAGGGTTGCGGCAGCACATGCTGGGCACGGGCATGTGCTGGTGTCGCATTTTTCTTCGTCGGGGCACCATCGTCGGAGCATCATCGGAGAACCTGACCGACGGCATTGTGGTTTCGGTGATCGGGGGGGCCGGGGGTTGTGCGAACATGATGTGCGATGGGTGTTGGTACTTGGCCCTTATATTGGCCCTATCCCTCATTAAATCTCGAGAACTCACACCCCCTTAAAAAACACTTAAGATTTTACAGGTTTGTTGCCAGTAGCCATTAAAGTGTCTGAAATGGGGACACTTTTTTCAAATGGTCACAAAATCTTGTACACTTTGAGTTTTTAGCTGAATTTTTTTGTGCATGCCAACAAAAATACAAGGATCCCGTCTACTAGGTTTGGGTCCAAAACTCATTCCGAAAAAATTTTAAAAAATCTTGAACTGCAAAAAGTTTCAAAAATCATGAAAAATAGAAAACGAGTTGTCTTGCCATGAAACTTCACGTGAAGGCTTAAGGGACCATTGTATGAATTTACAAGCCATAAAAATGGCATTGGCACACAAAAATATGAAGATGTGCCTAAACCCATCTGCCACCCTATCGATCCACGGCTTGCGCATCCCGTCTCTTTGGCCGGCGTAGTGCCCGTCTGCGTATTTCGTCGTTTGGCTTAGGCATACAGAGTTCATTCCCAGTCTCAGATCGAACCGGACCGAGGGTTGCGGCAACAGGATCAACAGCACGTAGAGGGGGACCCAACTGATCCTCGACTTGCGCATCCCGCCCATCTGGCCGGCTGAGCGCCCGGACGCTTGTTTCATGGGTTGACTTAGGGATACGGAGTTCATTCCCAGCCTAAGCATACGGAGTTCGTTCCCCGTCTAAGATCAGACCGGAACGAGGGTTGCAGCAGCACATGCCGACCTCGGGCATGTGCTGGTGCTGCATTTTTCTCCGTCGGGGCACCATCACCGGAGCATCGTCGGAGAACCTGACCGACGGCATTGGGGTTCCGGTGATCGGAGGGGTCGAGGGGGTGTGCGCACATGATGTGCGATGGGTGCTGGTACTTGGCCCTTATATTGGGCCCCTATCCCTCATCAAACCTTGATAACTCACACCCCCTTAAAGAGCATTTGAGATTTTACAGGTTTCCTGCCAGTAGCCATTAAAGTGTCTTAAATGGGGACACTTTTTTCAAATGGTCACAAAATCTTGTACACTTCGGGTTTTTAGCTGAATTTTTTTGTGCATGCCAACAAAAATACAAGGATCACGTCTACCAAATTTGGGGCCAAAACACCTTCCGAAAAATTTTAAAAAAATCCCAGACCGCAAAAGGTTTCAAAAATCATGAAAAATAGAAAACAGGTCGTCTTGCCATGAAACTTCACGTGAAGGCTTAAGGGACCATTGTACGAATTTACAAGCCATAAAAATGGCATTATCACGCAGAAATATGAAGATGTGCCTAAACCCACCTACCACCCTATCGATCCACGGCTTGCGCATCCCGTCTCTCTGGTCGGCGTAGTGCCCGCCTGCCCGCCCGCCCGCCCGCCCGCTTGTTTCATCGGTTGGCTTAGGCATATAGAGTTCATTCCCAGTCTAAGATCAAACCAGATCAAGGGTTGTGGCAGCAGGATCGGCAGCATGTAAAGGGGGACCCGTCTGATGCTTGGCTTGCGCATCCTGCCCCTCTGGCTGGCTGGGCACCCGCACGCTCGTTTCATGGGTTGACTTAGGCATACGGAGTTCATTGCCAGTCTAAGCATACGGAGTTCATTCCCAGTCTAAGATCAGACCGCACCAAGGGTTGGGGCAGCACATACTGGGCTCGAGAATGTGCTGGTGCCGCATTTTTCTTCACCGGGGTACCATCGTCGGAGCATCGCCGGAGAACCTGACTGGTGGCATTGGGTTTCTGATGATCGGGGGGGCCGGGGGGTGTGCCCACATGATGTACGATGGGTGCTGGTACTTGGCCCTTATATTGGCCCCGTATCCCTCATCAAACCTCAAGAACTGACACCCCCTTAAAGAGCATTTCAGATTTTATAGGTTTGCTGCCAGTAGCAATTAAAGTGTCTGAAATGGGGACACTTTTTTCAAATGGTCACAAAATCTTGTCCACTTCGAGTTTTTAGCTGAATTTTTTTCTGCAAGCGAACAAAAATACAAGGAGCATGTCTACCAAGTTTGGGGCCAAAACTCCTTCTCAAAAAATTTTAAAAAAATCTCGAACCGTAAAAAGTTTTGGAAATCGTGAAAAATAGAAAACGAGTCGTCTTGCCATGAAACTTGACGTGAAAGCTTAAGGGACCATTGTATGAATTTACAAGAAATAAAAATGGCATTGGCATGCAGAAATATGAAGATGTGCCTAAAACCCACCTACCACCCTATCGATCCACGGCTTGCGCATCCGTCTCTCTGGGCGGCTTAGTGCCCCCCGCCCGCCTGCCCGCCCGCTCGTTTCGTCGGTTAGCTTAGGCATACGGAGTTCATTCCCAGTCTATGATTAGACCGAACTGAGGGTTATGGCAACAACATCTGCAGCACACAGAGGGGGACCCAACCGATCCCCGGCTTGTGCATCCCGCCCCTCTGGCCGGCTGAGCGGCCGCACGCTCGTTTCGTGGGTTGACTTAGGCGTACGGAGTTCATTCCCAGTCTAAGAATACGGAGTTCATTCCCAGTCTAAGATTGGACCAGACCGAGGGTTACGGTAGCACATGCTGGGGTCAGGCATGTGCTGGTGCCACATTTTTCTTTGCCGGGGCACCATCACCGGAGCATCGTCGGAGAACCTGACCAACGGCATTGGGGTTCCGACGATCGGGGGGCCTGGGGGGTGTGCGCACATGATGTGCGATGGGTGCTGGTACTTTGCCCTTATATTGGCCCCCTATCCCTCATCAAACCTCGAGAACTCACACCCCCTTAAAGAGCATTTGAGATTTTACAGGTTTGCTGCCAGTAGCCATTAAAGTGTCTGAAATGGGGACACTTTTTTCAAATGGTCACAAAATCTTGTACACTTCGAGTTTTTAGCTGAAATTTTTTGTGCATGCCAACAAAAATACAAGGATCACGTCTACCAAGTTTGGGGCCAAAAATCCTATCGAAAAAATTTAAAAAAATCCCTAACCACAAAAAGTTTCAAAAATCTTGAAAAATAGAAAACGAGTCGTCTTGCCATGAAACTCCACGTGAAGGCTTAAGGGACCATTGTATGAATTTACATGCCATAAAAATGGCATTGGCATGCAGAAATATGAAGATGTGCCTAAACCCACCTACCACCCTATCGATCCACGGCTTGCGCATCCCGTCTCTCTGGCCGACGTAGTGCCCGCCCGCCCGCCCGCCCGTTTCGTCGGTTGGCTTAGGCGTACAGAGTTCATTCCCAGTCTAAGATTGGACCCGACCGAGGGTTGCGGCAGTAAGATTGACAGCACACAGAATGGGACCCAATCGATGCCCGGCTTGCGCATCCCGCCCCTCTGGTCGGCTGATCGCCCGTACGCTCGTTTCATGGGTTGACTTAGGAATACGGAGTCCATTCCCAGTCTAAGCATACGAAGTTCATTCCCAGTCTAAGATCGGACCGGATCAAGGGTTGCAACAGCACATGCTGGGCTCGGGCATGTGCTGGTACGGCATTTTTCTTCGTCGGGGCACCATCGTCGGAGCATCACCGGAGAACCTGACCGACGGTATTGGGGTTCCGACAGTCGGGGGGGTCGGGGGGGTGTGCGTACATGATTTGCGATGGGTGCTGGTACTTGGCCCTTATATTGGCCCCCTATCCATCATCAAACCTCGAGAACTCACACCCCCTTAAAGAGCATTTTAGATTTTACAGGTTTGTTGCCAATAGCCATTAAAGTGGCGAAAATGGGGACACTTTTTTCAAATGGTCACAAAATCTTGTACACTTCGAGTTTTTAGCTGAATCTTTTTGTGCATGTCAACAAAAATACAAGGATCACATCTACTAAGTTTGGGTTCAAAACTCTTTCCGAAAAAATTTTAAAAAATCCTAAACCGTAAAAAGTTTCAAAAATCTTGAAAAATAGAAAACGAGTTGTCTTGCCATGAAACTTCACGTGAAGGCTTAAGGGACCATTGTATGAATTTACAAGCCATAAAAATGGCATTGGCACGTAGAAATATGAAGAATTGCCTAAACCCACCTACCACCCTATCGATCCACGGCTTGCACATCCTGTCTCTCTGGCCGACGTAGTGCCGGCCCGTCCGCCCACCCGCTCGTTTCATCGATTGGCTTAGGCATGCAGAGTTCATTCCTAGTCTAAGATCGGACTGGAGCGAGGGTTATGATAGCAGGATCGACAGCATGCAGAGGGGGACCAGGTCGATCCTCGGCTTGCGCATCCTGCCCCTCTGGCCGGCTGAGCGCCCGCACGCTTGTTTTGTGGGTTGACTTAGGCATACGGAGTTCATTCCCAGTCTAAGCATATGGAGTTCATTCCCAGTCTAAGATCAGACCAGACCGAGGGTTGCGACAGCACATGCTGGGCTCGGGCATGTGCTGGTGTCGCATTTTTCTTCCTCGGGGCACCATCGCCGGAGCATCATCGGAGAACCTGACCACCGGCATTGAGGTTCTAGTGATCGGGGGGGCCGAGGGGGTTTGCGCACATGATGTGCGATGGGTGCTGGTACTTGGCCCTTATATTGGACCCCTAACCCTTATCAAATCTCGAGAACTCACACCTCCTTAAAGAGCATTTGAGATTTTACAGGTTTGCTGCCAGTAGCCATTAAAGTGTCTGAAATGGGGACACTTTTTTCAAATGGTCACAAAATCTTGTACAATTCGAGTTTTTGGCTGAATTTTTTTTTTGCATGCCAAAAAAAATACAAGGATCATGTCTACCAAGTTTGGGGCCAAAACCCCATCCGAAAAAATTTAAAAAAATTCGAAACTAGAAAAGTTTCAAAAATCGTGAAAAATAGAAAACGAGTCATTGTGCCATGAAACTTCACGTGAGTGCTTAAAGCACCATTGTATGAATTTACAAGCCATAAAAATGGCATTGGCTTGCAGAAATATGAAGATGTGCCTAAACCCACCTACCACCCTATCGATCCACGGCTTGCGCATCCCGTCTCTCTGGCCGACGTAGTGCCCGCCCGCCTGCTCGTTTCGTCGATTGGCTTAGGCATACAGCGTTCATTCCCAATCTAAGATCAGACCAGACCGAGGGTTGCGGCAGCAGGATCGATAGCATGCAGAGGGAGACCCGCCCGATCCCCGGCTTGCGTATCCCATCCCTCTGGCTGGCTGAGCGCCCGCACGCTCGTTTCGTGGGTTGACTTAGGCATACAGAGTTCATTCCCAGTCTAAGCATACGGAGTTCATTCCCAGTCTAAGATCGAACCGGACCGAGGGTTGCGGCAGCACATGCTGGGCTCGAGCAAGTGCTGGTGCCGCATTTTTCTTCGTCGAGGTGCCGTCCTCGGAGAATCACCGGAGAACCTGACCGGTGGCATTGAGGTTCCATCGATCAAGGGGTCAGGGGGTGTGCGCACATGATGTGCGATTGGTGCTGGTACTTGGCCCTTATATTGGCCCCCTATCCCTCATCAAACCTTGAGAGCTCACACCCCCTTAAAGAGCATTTGAGATTTTACAGGTTTGCTACCAGTAGCCATTAAAGTGTCAGAAATGGGGACACTTTTTTCAAATGGTCATAAAATCTTGTACACTTCGAGTTTTTAGCTAATGTTTTTTGTGCATGCCAACAAAATTACAAGGATCACATCTACCAAGTTTGGGACCAAAACTTCTTTCAAAAAAATTTTAAAAAATCCCAAACCGTTAAAAGTTTTTAAAATCGTGAAAAATAGAAAACGAGTCGTCTTGCCATGAAACTTCACGTGAAGGCTTAAGGGACCATTGTATGATTTTTACAAGCCATAAAAATGGCATTTGCATGTAGAAATATAAAGATGGGCTGAAACCCACCTACCACCCTATCGATCCACAGCTTGCACATCCCGTCTCTCTGGCCGACGTAGTGCCCGCCCGCCCGCCCGCCTGCCCGCTCATTTCATCGATTGGCTTCGGCATACGGACTTCATTCCCAATCTATGATCGGACTTGACCGAGGGTTGCAGTAGCAGGATCAGCAGCACGCAGAGGGGGACCCGATCGATCATCGGCTTGTGCATCCCGCCCTTCTGGTCGACTGAGCGCCCGAACGCTCGTTTCGTGGGATGACTTAGGCATACGGAGTTCATTCCCAGTCTAAGCATATGGAGTTCATTCCTAGTCTAAGATCGGATCTGACCGAGGGTTGCGACAGTAGGATCGGCAGCACGTAGAGGGGGACCTGATCAATCCTCGGCTTACGCATCCTACCCCTATGGCCTGTTGAGCGCCCGCACCCTCGTTTCGTGGGTTGGCTTAGGCATACGGTCGAATTGGGGTTCCGACGATCGAGGGGCCGAGGGGTGTGCGCACATGATGTACGATGGGTGCTGGTACTTGGCCCTTATATTGGCCCCCTATCCCTCATCAAACCTTGAGAACTCACACCCCCTTAAAGAGCATTTGAGATTTTACAGGTTTGCTGCCAGCAGCCATTAAAGTGTCTGAAATGGGGTCACTTTTTTCAAATGGTCACAAAATCTTGTACACTTCAAGTTTTTAGCTGAATTTTTTTGTGCATGCCAACAAAAATACAAGGATCATGTCTACCAAGTTTGGGGCCAAAAATCCTTCAAAAAAAATTTTAAAAAATCCCAAACCGTAAAAAGTTTCAAAAATCTTGAAAAATAGAAAACGAGTCGTCTTGCCATAAAACTTCACGTGAGGGCTCAAGGGACCATTGTATGAATTTACAAGCTGTAAAAATGGCATTGGCATGAAGAAATATGAAGATGTGCCTAAACCCACCTACCACCCTATCGATCCACGACTTGCGCATCCCATCTCTTTGGCTGGCATAGTGCCTGCCTGACCGTCCACCCGCTCATTTCGTCGATTGGCTTAGGCATACAGAGTTCATTCCCAGTCTGAGATCAGGCTGGATCAAGGGTTGCGGCAGTAGGATCGGCAGCACGTAGTGGGAGACCCGGCCGATCCCTGGCTTACGCATCTCGCCCCTCCGGCCAGTTAAGCGCCTGCATGCTTGTTTCGTGGGTTGACTTAGGCATAGGGAGTTCATTCCCGGCCTAAGCATACGGAGTTCATTCCCAGTCTAAGATCAGATCAGACCGAAGGTTGCGGCAACACTTGCTGGGCTTAGGCATGTGCTGGTACCACATTTTTTTCGTCGGGGCACCATCGCCGGAGCATCGTCGGAGAACCTGAACTGCGGCATTGGGGTTTCGGCGATCGGCGGGGTCGGGGGAGTGTAAGCACATGATGTGCGATTGGTGCTCGTACTTGGCCCTTATATTGGCCCCCTATCCCTCATCAAACCTCGAGAACTCACACCCCCTTAAAGAGCATTTGAGATTTTACAGGTTTGCTGCCAGTAGCCATTAAAGTGTCTGAAATGGGGACACTTTTTTCAAATGGTCACAAAATCTTGTACACTTCAAGTTTTTAGCTGAATTTTTTTGTGCACAACAACAAAAATACAAGGATCACATCTACCAAGTTCGAGGCAAAAACTCCTTCCAAAAAAAATTTAAAAAATCTCAAACCAGAAAAAGTTTCAAAAATCATGAAAAATAGAAAACGAGTGTCTTGCCATGAAACTTCATGTGAAGGCTTAAGGGACCATTGTATGAATTTACAAGCCATAAAAATGGCATTCGCACACAGAAATATGAAGATGTGCCTAAACCCACCTACCGCCCTATCGATCCACGGCTTGCGCATCCCGTCTCTCTGGCCGACGTAGTGCCCGCTCGCCCGCCCGCTCGTTTCATCGGTTGGCTTAGGCATACAGAGTTCATTCCTAGCCTAAGATCGGACTAGACCGAGGGTTGTGGTAGTAGGATCGGCAGCACGCAGAGGGGGACCCAACCGATCCCCGGCTTGCGCATCCCGACCCTCTGGTCGGCTGAGCACCCGTACGCTCGTTTTGTGGGTTGACTTAGGCATACAGAGTTCATTCCCAGTCTAAGCATACGGAGTTCATTCCTAATCTAAGATCGGATCAGATCGAGGGTTACGGCAGTACTTGCTGGGCTTGGGCATGTGCTGGTGTCACATTTTTCTTCATCGGGACACCATCGCCGGGGCATCAACGGAGAACTTGACCGGTTGCTTTGGGGTTCTAGCGATCGGGGGGGCCGGGGGGTGTGCACACATGATGTGTGATGGGTGCTGATACTTGGCCCTTATATTGGGCCCTATCCCTCATCAAACCTCGAGAACTCACACTCCCTTAAAGAACATTTGAGATTTTACAGGTTTGCTGTCAGTAGCCATTAAAGTGTATGAAATGCGAACACTTTTTTCAAATGGTCACAAAATCTTGTACACTTCGAGTTTTTAGCTGAAATGTTTTGTGCATGCCAACAAAAATACAAGGATCACGTCTACCAAGTTTGTGGCCAAAACTCCCTCCGAAAAAATTTTAACAAAATCCAGAACCGTAAAATGTTTCGTAAATCGTGAAAAATAGAAAACAAGTCGTCTTGCCATGAAACTTCACGTGAAGGCTTAAGGGACTATTGTATCAATTTACAAGCCATAAAAATGGCATTGGCATGTAGAAATATGAAGATGTGCCTAAACCCACCTACAACCCTATCGATCCACGGCTTGCGCATCCCGTGTCTCTAGCCGGCGTAGTGCGCGCTCGCCTGCCCGCTCGCTAGTTTCATCGGTTGGCTTAGGGCTTACGGAGTTCATTCCCAGTGTAAGCATACGAAGTTCATTCCCAGTCTAAGATCAGACCGGACCGAGTGTTGCGGCAGCACTTGCTGGGCTCAGGCATGTGCTGGTGCTGCATTTTTCTTCGTCGAGGCACCATCGTCGGAGCATCATCGGAGAACCTGACCGATTGCTTTGGGGTTCCGGCGATCGGGGGGGCCGGGGGGGTGTGCACACATGATGTGCGATGGGTGCTGGTACTTGGCCCTTATATTACCGCCTATCCCTCATCAAACCTCAAGAACTCACACCCCCTTAAAGAGCATTTGAGATTTTACAGGTTTGCTACCAGTAGCCATTAAAGTGTCTGAAATGGGGACACTTTTTTCAAATGGTCACAAAATCTTGTACACTTTCAGTTTTTTGCTGAATTTTTTTGTGCATGCCAACAAATATACAAGGATCACATCTAATACTTTAGGGCCACAACTCCTTCCAAAAAAATGTTAAAAAATCTTGAATCGCAAAAAGTTTCCAAAATCGTGAAAAATAGAAAACGAGTCGTCTTGCCATGAAACTTCACGTGAAGGCTTAAGGGACCATTGTATGAATTTACAAGCCATAAAAATGGCATTGGTATGCAGAAATATGAAGATGTGCCTAAACCCACCTACCACCTTATCGAACCACGGCTTGCGCATCCTGTCTCTCTGGCAGGTGTAGTGCCCGCCCGCCTGCCCCCTTGTTTCGTCAGTTGGCTTAGGCATATAGAGTTCATTCCCAGTCTAAGATTGGACCAGACCAAGGGTTGTGGCAGCAAGATCGGTAGCACGCAGAGGGGGACCCGACCAATCCCCGGCTTGCGCATCCCGCCCCTCTGGCCGACTGAGCGCCCGCACGCTCGTTTCGTGGGTTCACTTAGGCATACAGAGTTCATTCCCAGTCTAAGCATATAGAGTTCATTCCCAATCTGAGATCAGACAGGACCGAGGGTTACGGCAGCACATGCTGGGCTCAGGCATGTGCTGGTGCCATATTTTTCTTCATCGGGGCACCATCGCAGGAGCATCGTCAGAGAACCTGACCGGCGGCATTGGGGTTTCTGCGATCGGAGGGGCCGGGGGGTGTGCGTACATGATGTGTGATGGGTGCTGGTACTTGGCCCTTGTATTGGCCCCCTATGCCTCATCAAACCTCGAGAACTCACACCCTCTTAAAGAGCATTTGAGATTTTACGGGTTTGTTGCCAATAGCCATTAAAGTGTTTGAAGTGGGGACACTTTTTTCAAATGGTCACAAAATCTTGTACACTTCGAGTTTTTAGCTGAATTTTTTGGTGCACAACAACAAAAATACAAGGATCACGTCTACCAAGTGCGAGGTAAAAAATCTTTCTGAAAAAATTTTAAAAAATCCCGAACCAGAAAAAGTTTTGAAAATCATGAAAAATAGAAAATGAGTCATCTTGCCATGAAACTTCATGTGAAGGCTTAAGGGACCATTGTATGAATTTACAAGCCATAAAAATGGCATTGGCACGTAGAAAAATGAAGATGTGCCTATACCCACCTACCACCCTATTGATCAACGGCTTATGCATCCCGTCTCTCTGGCCGGCATAGTGCCCGCCCGCCTGTCCGCTCGTTTCGTCGGTTGGCTTAGGCATACAAAGTTCATTCCCAGTCTAAGATTGCACCGGACCAAGGGTTGTGGTAGCAGGATCGGCAGCATGCAGAGGGGGACCTAACCGATCCTCGGCTTACGCATCCCGACCCTCTTGCCGGCTGAGCACCCGCACGGTCATTTCGTGGGTTGACTTAGGCATACGGAGTTCATTCCCAGTCTAAGTATACAGAGTTCATTCTCAGTCTAAGATCAGACCGGACCGAGGGTTGCGGTAGCACTTGCTGGGCTCAGGCATGTGCTGGTGTCGCATTTTTCTTCACCGAGACACCATTGTCGGAGCATCACCAGAGAACCTGACCGGTTGCTTTAGGGTTCCAACGATCGGGGGGGCCGGGGGGGTGTGCACACATGATGTGCGATGGGTGCTGATACTTGGCCCTTATATTAGCCCCTATCCCTCATCAAACCTCGAGAACTCACACCCCCTTAAAGAGCATTTGAGATTTTACAGGTTTGCTGCCAGTAGCCATTAAAGTGTATGAAATGCGGACACTTTTTTCAAATGGTCACAAAATCTTTTACACTTCTAGTTTTTAGTTGAATTTTTTTGTGCTTGCCAACAAAGATACAAGGATCATGTCTACCAAGTTTGTGGCCAAAAATCCCTCTGAAAAATTTTTTAAAAAATCCAGAACCGTAAAAGGTCTCGTAAATCATGAAAAATAGAAAACGAGTCGTCTTGCCATGAAACTTCACGTGAAAGCTTAAGGGACCATTGTATCAATTTACAAGCCATAAAAATGGCATTGGCATGCAGAAATATGAAGATGTGCCTAAACCCACCTACCACCCTATCGATCCACAGCTTGTGCATCCCGTCTCTCTAGCCAGCGTAGTGCCCGCCTGTCTGCCCGCTCGCTCGTTTCGTCGGTTGGCTTAGGCATACGGAGTTCATTCCCAGTGTAAGCATACGGAGTTCATTCCCAGTCTAAGATTAGATCGGACCGAGTGTTGCGGCAGCACTTGCTAGGCTCAGGCATGTGCTGGTGCTGCATTTTTCTTCATCGGGGCACCATCGTCTGAGCATCACCGGAGACCCCCACCGGTTGCTTTGGGGTTCCGGCGATCGGGGGGGTCGGGGGGTGTGCACACATGATGTGCGATGGGTGCTGGTACTTGGCCCTTATATTGCCGCCTATCCCTCATCAAACCTCAAGAACTCACACCCCCTTAAAGAGCATTTGAGATTTTACAGGTTTGCTACCAGTAGCCATTAAAGTGTCTGAAATGGGGACACTTTTTTCAAATGGTCACAAAATCTTGTACACTTTGACTTTTTAGCTGAAGTTTTTTGTGCATGCCAAAAAAAATACAAGGATCATGTATACTAAGTTTGGGGCCAAAAATCCTTTCGAAAAAAGTTTAAAAAATCCCGAACCGTAAAAAGTTTCAAAAATTGTGAAAAATAGAAAACGAGTCGTCTTGCTATGAAACTTCACGTGAAGGCTTAAGGGACCATTGTATGAATTTACAAGCCATAAAAATGGCATTGGCATGTAGAAATATAAAGATGTGCCTAAACCCACCTACCACCCTATCGATCCATGACTTGCGCATCCCGTCTCTCTAGCCGGCGTAGGGCCCGCCCGCCCGCTCGCCCGCCTGCTCGTTTCGTCGGTTGGCTTTGGCGTACGGAGTTCATTCCTAGTCTAAGATCAGATCGGACCGAGGGTTGCAGCAGCAGGATCAGCAGCACGCAGAGGGGAACCCGGCCGATCCCCGACATGCGCATCCCACCCCTCTGGCCGGGTGAGCGCCCGTACGCTTGTTTCGTGGGTTGACTTAGGCATACGGAGTTCATTGCCAGTCTAAGCATACGGAGTTCATTCCTAGTCTAAGATCCGACCGGACTGAGGGTTGCGGCAGCACATGCTGGACTCAGGCATGTGCTGGTGCCGCATTTTTCTTCGTCGGGGCACTATCGCCGGAGCATCGTCGGAGAACCTGATGGACGGCATTGGGGTTCCGGCGATCGGGGGGCCTGGGGGGTGTGCGCACATGATGTGCAATGGGTGCTGGTACTTGGCCCTTATATTGGCCCCCTATCCATCATCAAACCTCGAGAAGTCACTCCCCCTTAAAGAGCATTTGAGATTTTACAGGTTTGCTGGCAGTAGCCATTAAAGTGTCTGAAATGGGGACACTTTTTTCAAATGGTCACAAAATCTTGTACACTTTGAGTTTTTAGCTGAATTTTTTTGTGCATGCCAGCAAAAATACAAGGATCACATCTACCAAGTTTATGGCCAAAACTCCTTCCGAAAAAATTTTAAACAATCCAGAACCGCAAAGAGTTTCAAAAATCGTGAAAAATAGAAAACGAGTCATCTTGCCATGAAACTTCATGCGAAGGCTTAAGGGAGCACTGTATGAATTTACAAGCCATAAAAATGGCATTGGCACACAGAAATATGAAGATATACCTAAACCCACCTACCACACTATCGATCCACGGCTTGCGCATCCCGTCTCTCTGGTCAGCGTAGTGCCCACCTACCCACCTGCTCGTTTCGTTGGTTGGCTTAGGCATACGAAGTTCATTCCTAGTCTAAGATCAGACTGGACCGAGGGTTATGGTAGTAGGATCAACAGCACGTAGAGGGGGTCCCGGTCGATCCCCGGCTTGCGCATCCCGCCCCTCTAGCCGGCTGAGCACCCGCACGCTCATTTCGTGGGTTGACTTAGGCATGCAGAGCTCATTCCCAGTCTAAGATCGGATCGGACCGAGGGTTGCGGCAGCACATGCTGGGCTCGGGCATGTTCTGGTGCCATATTTTTCTTTGTCGGGGCACCATCTCCGAAGAACTTGACCGGCGGCATTGGGGTTCCAACGATCGGGGGGGCAGGGGCGGGCTGTGCGCACATAATGTGTAATGGGTGCCGGTACTTGGCCCTCAAATTGGCCCCCTATCCCTCATCAAACCTCAAAAACTCACACCCCTTTAAAGAGCATTTGAGATTTTACAGGTTTGTGGCCAGTAGCCATTAAAGTGTCTGAAATGGGGACACTTTTTTCAAATGGTCACAAAATCTTGTACACTTCAAGTTTTTAGCTGAAGTTTTTTGTGCTTGCCACAAAAAATATGAGGATCACGTCTACCAAGTTTGGGGTCAGAACACCTTCCGAAAAAAATTTTAAAAATCTCGAACTGTAAAAAGTTTCAAAAATCATGAAAAACAGAAAACGAGTCGTCTTGCCATGAAACTTCACATGAAGGCTTAAGGCACCATTGTATGAATTTACAAGCCATAAAAATGGCATTGGCATGCAGAAATATGAAGATGTGCCTAAACCCACCTACCACCTTATCGATCCATGGCTTGCACATCCCGTCTCTCTGGCCAACGTAGTGCCCGTCCGCCCGCCCGCTCAAGGGTTGCGGTAGCAGGATCGACAGCATGTAGAGGCGGACCCAGTCGATCCCCGGCTTACGGATCCCACCCTTCTGGCTGACTGAGCGCTCGGATGCTCATTTCGTGGGTTGACTTAGGCATACAGAGTTCATTCCCAGTCTAAGCATATGGAGTTCATTCCCAGTCTAAGATCGGACTGGACTGAGGGTTGCAGCAGCACATGCTGGGCTCAGGCATGTGCTGGTGCCGTATTTTTCTTCGTCGGGGCACCATCGTCGGAGCATCGTCGGAGAACCTGAACGGCGGCCGGGGGGGTGTACGCACATGATGTGCGATGGGTGCTGGTGCTTGGCCCTTATATTGGCCCCCTATCTCTCATCAAACCTCAAGAACTCACACCCCCTTAAAAAGCATTTGAGATGTTACAGGTTTGCTGCCAGTAGCCATTAAAGTGTTTGAAATGGGGACACTTTTTTCAAATGGTCACAAAATCTTGTACACTTTGAGTTTCTAGCTGAATTTTTTTATGCATGCCAACAAAAATACAAGGATCACATCTACCAATTTGGGTTCAAAACACTTTCCGAAAAAATTTTAAAAAATCTCGAACCGCAAAAGGTTTCAAAAATCGTGAAAAATAGAAAACGAGTCGTCTTGCCATGAAACTTCACGTGAAGGCTTAAGGGACTGTTGTATGAATTTACAAGCCATAAAAAAGGCATTGGCACGTAGAAATATGAAGATGCGCCTAAACCCACCTACCACCCTATCGATCCACGACTTTCGCATCCCATCTCTCTGGCTGACGTAGTGCCCGCCCGCCCGTCCGCTCGTTTCGTCGGTTGGCTTAGGCATATGGAGTTCATTCCCAGTCTAAGATCAGACCGGACCAAGGGTTGCGGCAGTAGGATCAGTAGCACGCAGAGGGGGACCCAGCTGATCCTCGAATTGCAGATCACGTGAACCTGGCCGGCTGAGTGCCCGCACGGTCGTTTCGTGGGTTGACTTAGGCATACGGAGTTCATTCTCAGTCTAAGATCGGATTGGACTGAGTGTTACGGCAGCACATACTGGGCTTGGGCATGTGCTGGTGCCGTATTTTTCTTCACCAGGGCACCATCACCGGAGCATCGCCGGAGAACCTAACCGACGGCAATGGGGTTTCAGCAGTCGGGAGGGTCGGGGGGGTGTGCGCACATGATGTGTGATGGGTGCTGGTACTTGGCCCTTATATTGGCCTCCTATCCCTCATCAAACCTTGAGAACTCACACCCCTTTAAAGAGCTTTTGAGAATTTACAGGTTTGCTGCCAGTAGCCATTAAAGTGTCTGAAATGGGGACACTTTTTTCAAATGGTCACAAAATCTTTTACACTTCGAGTTTTTAGCTTAATTTTTATATGCATGCCAACAAAAATACAAGGATCATGTCTACTAAGTTTGGGGCCAAAACTCCTTTCAAAAAAATTTTAAAAAATCTTGAACCGCAAAAAGTTTCAAAAATCGTGAAAAATAGAAAACGCGTCGTCTTGCCATGAAACTTCACGTGAAGGCTTAAGGGACCATTGTATAAATTTACAAGCCATAAAAATGGCATTGGCACACAAAAATATGAAGATGTGCCTAAACCCACCTACCACCCTATCGATCCACCGCTTGCGCATCCCGTCTCTCTGGTCGACGTAATGCCCGTCTGCCCGTCCACCCATTCATTTCGTTGGTTGTCTTAGGCATATAGAGTTCATTCCTAGTCTAAGATTGGACCGGACCGAGGTTGCGACAGCAGGATCGGTAGCACATAGAAGTGGACCCGGCCGATACCCGGCTTGCGCATCTCGCCCCTCTGGCCGGCTGAGCACCCGCACGCTTATTTCATGGGTTGACTTAGGCATACGGAGTTCATTGCCAGTGTTAGCATACGGAGCTCATTCCTAGTCTAAGATCGGACAGGACCGAGGGTTGCGGCAGCACATGTTGGGCTCAGGCATGTGCTGGTGCCGCATTTTTCTTCGTCGGGGCACCATCACCGGAGAACCTAATCGATGGCAATGGGGTTCCAGCGATCGGGGGGCCGGGGGGGTGTGCGCACATGATGTGTGATGGGTGCTGGTACTTGGCCCTTATATTGGCCTCCTATCCCTCATCAAACCTTGAGAACTCACACCCCTTTAAAGAGCTTTTGAGAATTTACAGGTTTGCTGCCAATAGCCATTAAAGTGTCTGAAATGGGGACACTTTTTTCAAATGGTCACAAAATCTTGTACACTTCGAGTTTTTAGCTTAATTTTTATATGCATGCCAAAAAAAATACAAGGATCATGTCTACTAAGTTTGGGGCCAAAACTCCTTTCAAAAAAATTTTAAAAAATCTTGAACCGCAAAAAGTTTCAAAAATCGTGAAAAATAGAAAACGCGTCGTCTTGCCATGAAACTTCACGTGAAGGCTTAAGGGACCATTGTATAAATTTACAAGCCATAAAAATGGCATTGGCACACAAAAATATGAAGATGTGCCTAAACCCACCTACCACCCTATCGATCCACCGCTTGTGCATCCCGTATCTCTGGTCGACGTAATGCCCGTCTGCCCGTCCACCCATTCATTTCGTTGGTTGTCTTAGGCATATAGAGTTCATTCCTAGTCTAAGATTGGACCGGACCGAGGGTTGCGACAGCAGGATCGGTAGCACATAGAAGTGGACCCGGCCGATACCCGGCTTGCGCATCTCGCCCCTCTGGCCGGTTGAGCACCCGCACGCTTATTTCATGGGTTGACTTAGGCATACGAAGTTCATTGCCAGTGTTAGCATACGGATCTCATTCCTAGTCTAAGATCGGACAGGACCGAGGGTTGCGGCAGCACATGTTGGGCTCAGGCATGTGCTGGTGCCGCATTTTTCTTCGTCGGGGCACCATCACCGGAGAACCTAATCGATGGCAATGGGGTTCCAGTGATCGGGGGGCCGGGGGGGTGTGCGCACATGATGTGTGATGGGTGCTCGTACTTGGCCCTTATATTGGCCCCCTATCCCTCATCAAACCTCGAGAACTCACACCCTTTTAAAGAGCATTTTAAGAATTTACAGGTTTGCTGCCAGTAGCCATTAAAGTGTCTGAAATGGGGACACTTTTTTCAAATGGTCACAAAATCTTGTACACTTCGAGTTTTTAGCTTAATTTTTATATGCATGCCAAAAAAAATACAAGGATCATATCTACTAAGGTTGGGGCCAAAACTCCTTTCAAAAAAATTTTAAAAAATCTTGAACCGTAAAAAGTTTCAAACATCGTGAAAAATAGAAAATGAGTCGTCTTGCCATGAAACTTCACGTGACGGCTTAAGGGACCATTGTATAAATTTACAAGGCATAAAAATTGCATTGGCACGTAAAAATATGAAGATGTGCCTAAACCCACCTACCACCCTATCGATCCACCGCTTGCGCATCCCGTCTCTCTGGCCGGCATAGTGCCCACCCGCCCGCCCGCCCGCTCGTTTCGTCGGTTGGCTTAGGCATACGGAGTTCATTCCCATTCTAAGATAGCACCAGACTGAGGGTTGCGACAGTAGGATCGACAGCACACAGAGGGGGACCCGACTGATCCCCGACTTGCACATTCTGCCTATCCGGTCGGCTGAGCACCCGCACGCTCATTTTACGGGTTGACTTAGGCATACGGAGTTCGTTCCCAATCTAAGATCGGACCAGACCGAGGGTTATGGCAGCACATCCTGGGCTCGGGCATTGGTGGTGCCGCATTTTTCTTCGTCGGGGCACCATCGCCGGAGCATCGCAGGAGAACCTGACCAACGGTATTGGGGTTTCGACGATCGGGGGTGCCGGGGGGTGTGCGTGCATGATGTGCGATGGGTGCTGGTACTTGGCCCTTATATTGGCCCTCTATTCCTCATCAAACCTCAAGAACTCAAACCCCCTTAAAGAGCATTTTAGATTTTACAGGTTTGCTGCCAGTAGACGTTAACGTGTCTCAAATGGGGACACTTTTTTTAAATGGTCACAAAATCTTGTACACTTCGAGTTTTTAAATGAATTTTTTTGTGCATGCTAAAAAAAATACAAGGATCAGATCTACCATGTTTGATGCAAGAACTCCTTCCAAAAAAATTTTAAAAAATCTCGAACCACAAAAAGTGTCAAAAATCATGAAAAATAGAAAACGAGTCGTCTTGCCATGAAACTTCACGTGAAGGCCTAAGGGACCATTGTATGAATTTACAAGCCATAAAAATGGCATTGGCATGCAGAAATATGAAGATGTGCCTAAACCCACCTACCATCCTATCGATCCACGACTTGCGCATCCCATCTCTCTGGCTGGTGTAGTGCCCGCCCGCCCGCCCGCTCATTTCGTCGGTTGGCTTTAGCATATGGAGTTCATTCCCAGTCTAAGATTGGACCAGACTGAGGGTTCCGATAGCAGGATTGGCAGCACATAGAGGGGGGCCCAATCGATCCCTGGCTTGTACATCCCGCCCCTCTGGCCTGCTGAGGGCCTGAACGCTCGTTTTGTGGGTTGACTTAGGCATACAGTGTTCATTCCCAGTCTAAGCATACGGAGTTCATTCTCAGTCTAAGATTGGACCTGACCGAGGGTTACGGTAGCACATGCTGGGCTCGGGCATGTGCTGGTGCTACATTTTTCTTTACCGGGGCACCATCGTCAGAGCATCACCGGAGAACCTGACCGACGGCATTGGGTTTCCGATGATCGGGGGGGTCGGGGGGGTGTGCGCACATGATGTGCGATGGGTGCTGGTACTTGGCACTTATATTGGCCCCTTATCCCTCATCAAACCTCGAGAACTCACAACCCTTTAAAGAGCATTTGAGATTTTACAGGTTTGCTGCCAGGAGCCATTAAAGTGTCTGAAATGGGGACACTTTTTTCAAATGGTCACAAAATCTTGTACACTTCCAGTTTTTAGCTGAATTTTTTGTGCACGCCAACAAAAGTACAAAGATCACGTCTACCAAGTTTGGGGACAAAACTCCTTCCAAAAAATTTTTAAAAAATCCTGAACCGCAGAAAGTTTTGAAAAATAGAAAACAAGTCGTCTTGCCATGAAACTTCACATGAAGGCTTAAGGGACCATTGTATGAATTTACAAGCCATAAAAATGGCATTGACACGTAGAACTATGAAGATGTGCCTAAACCAACCAACCATCCTATCGATCCACGGCTTGCGCATCCTGTCTCTTTGGCCGGCGCCCATCCGCCCGCACGCTCGTTTTATCGGTTGCCTTAGGCATACGGAGTGCATTCCCAGTCTAAGATCAGACCAAACCGAGGGTTGCAGTAGCAAGATTGGCAGCATGCGGAGGGGGACCCGATCGATCCCCGGCTTGCGCATCCCGCCCCTCTGGTCAGCTGAGCGCCCGCACGCTCGTTTCGTGGGTTGACTTAGGCAAACAAAGTTCATTTCCAGTCTAAGCATACGGAGTTCATTCCTAGTGTAAGATTGGACCAGACCGAGGGTTGCGGCAGCACATACTGGGCTCGGGCATGTGCTAGTGCCGCATTGGGGTACCATCGTCGGAGCATCATCGAAGAACCTGACCGACAGCATTGGGGTTCCGACGATCGGGGGGGCCGGGGGGTGTGCGCACATGATGTGCGATGGGTGCTAGTACTTGGCCCTCATACTGGCCCCCTATCCCTCATCAAACCTCGAGAACTCACAACCCCTTAAAGAGAATTTGACCAGACCGGGGCACCATCGTCGGAGCATCGTCGGAGAACCTGACCAGCAGCATTGGGGTTCCGACGATCGGGGGGTCCGAAGGGGGAGTGTGCGCACATGATGCGCAATTGGTGCTGGTACTTGGCCCTTATATTAGCCCCCTATCCCTCATCAAACCTCAACAGCTCACACCCCCTTAAAGAGCATTTGGGATTTTACAGGTTTGCTGCCAGTAGCCATTAAAGTGTCTAGAATGAGGACACTTTTTTCAAATGGCCACAAAATCTTGTACACTTCGAGTTTTTAGCTGAATTGTTTTTTGCATGCCAACAAAAATACAAGGATTACGTCTACCAAGTTTGGGGCCAAAACTCCTTCTGAAAAAATTTTAAAAAATCCCGAACCGAAAAAAGTTTTGAAAATCGTGAAAAATAGAAAACGGGTCGTCTTGCCATGAAACTTCACGTGAAGGCTTAAGGGACCATTGTATGAATTTACAAGCCATAAAAATGGCATTGGCACACAGAAATATGAAAATGTGCCTAAACCCACCTACCACCCTATCGATCCGTGGCTTGCGCATCCCGTCTCTCTAGCCGACGTAGTGCCCGCCCGTACGCCCGCCCGCTCGTTTTCTCGGTTGGCTTAGGCATACGAAGTTCATTCCCAATCTAAGGTCAAATCGCACTGAGGGTTGCGGTAGCAAGATCCGCAGCACGCAGAGGAAGACCCAGTCGATCCCCGGTTTGTGCATCCCACCTCTCTGGCTGGCTGAGCGCCTGCACTCTCGTTTTGTGGGTTAACTTAGGCATACGGAGTTCATTCCCAGAATAAGCATACGGAGTTCATTCCCAGTCTAAGATTGGACCGGACCGAGGGTTGCGGCAGCACATGTTTGGCTTGAGCATGTGCTGGTGCCTTATTTTTCTTCACCGGTGCACCATCGCCGGAGCATCACCGGAGAACCTAATCGGCGGCATTGGGGTTCCGACGATCGGGGGGGCCGGGGGGGGTTGTGCACACATGATGTATGATGGGTGCTGGTACTTGGCCCTTATATTGGCCCCCTATCCGTTATCAAACCTCGAGAACTCACACCCCCTTAAAGAGCAGTTGAGATTTTACAGGTCTGTTGCCAGTAGCAATTAAAGTGTCTAAAATGGGGACACTTTTTTCAAAAGGTCACAAAATCTTGTACAATTCAAGTTTTTAGCTGATTTTTTTTGTGCATGCCGAAAAAAAATACAAGGATCACGTCTACCAAGTTTGGGGCCAATACTCTTTCCAAAAAAATTTTAAAAAATCCCAAACCGTAAAAGGTTTTGTAAATCATGAAAAATAGAAAACTAGTCGTCTTGCCATGAAACTTCATGTGAAGGCTTAAGGGACCATTGTATGAATTTACAAGCCATAAAAATGGCATTGGCACACAGAAATATGAAGGCGTGCCTAAACCCACCTACCACCCTATCGATCCAAGGCTTGCGCATCCTTCTCTCTGGTCGGCGTAGTGACCGCCCGCCAGCCCGCCTGCTCGTTTCATCAGTTGGCTTAGGCATACGGAGTTCATTCCCATTCTAAGATTGAACCAGACCGAGGGTTGTGGTAGCAAGATTGATAGCACGTAGAGGGGGACCCGGCCGATCCTCGACTTGCGCATCTAACCCCTCTGGCCGGCTGAGCGCCCGGATGCTCGTTTCGTGGGTTGACTTAGGCATACGGAGTTCATTCCCAGTCCAAGCATACGGAGTTCATTCCCAGTCTAAGATCGGACCGGACCGAGGGTTACGACAGCACATGCTAGGCTGGGGCATGTGCTGGAGCCACATTTTTCTTCGTCGGGGCACCATAGCCGGAGTATCGCTGGAGAACCTGACTGACGGCATTGGGGTTCCGACAATCGGGGCGGCCGGGGGGTGTGCGCACATGATGTGCGATGGGTGCTGGTGCTTCGCCCTTATATTGGCCCCCTATCCCTCATCAAACCTCGAGAACTCACACCCCCTTAAAGAGCATTTGAGATTTTACAGGTTTGCTGCCAGTAGCCATTAAAGTGTCTGAAATGGGAACACTTTTTTCAAATGGTCACAAAATCTTGTACACCTCAAGTTTTTAGATGAATTTTTTTGTGCATGCCAGCAAAAATACAAGGATCATGTCTACCAAGTTTGGGGCCAAAAATCCTTCCGAAAAAATTTTAAAAAATCCTGAACCACAAAAAGTTTCAAAAATCATGAAAAATAAAAAACAAGTCGTCTTGCAATGAAACTTCATGTGAAGGCTTAAGGGACCATTGTATGAATTTACAAGCCATAAAAATGGCATTGGCACATAGAAATATGAAGATGTGCCTAAACCCACCTACCACCCTATCGATCGATGGCTTGCGCATCCCGTCTCTCTGGTTGGCGTAGTGCCAACCCGCTGGTTTCATCAGTTGGCTTAGGCATACGGAATTCATTCCCAGTCTAAGATTGGACCAGACCAAAGGTTGCGACAACAAGATCGACAGCACGCAACGGGGGACCCGACTGACCCCCGGCTTGCGCATCCCACCCCTCTAGCCGGCTAAGCGCCCGCACACTCTTTTCGTGGGTTGACTTAGGCATACAGAGTTCATTCCCAATCTAAGCATACGAAGTTCATTCCCAGTCTAGGATCAGATCAGACCAAGGGTTGCGGCAGCACATGCTGGGCTCGAGCATGTGTTGGTGCCGCATTTTTCTTCATCGGGGCATCATCGCCGAAGTATCGCCGGAGAACTTGACCGACGGCATTGGGGTTCCGGTGATCGGAGGGGCCGGGGGGGTGTGCGCACATGATGTGCGATGGGTGCTAGTACTTGGCCTTTATATTGGCCCCCTATCCCTCATCAAACCCCGAGAACCCACACCCCCTTAAAGAGCATTTGAGATTTTACAGGTTTGCTGCCAGTAGCCATTAGAGTGTCTGAAATGGGGACACTTTTTTCAAATGGTCAGAAAATCTTGTACACTTCGAGTTTTTAGCTAAATTTTTTTGTGCATGCCAACAAAAATACAAGGATCACATCTATAAAGTTTGGGGCCAAAACTCCTTCCAAAAAAATTTTAAAAAATCCCGAACCATAAAATTTTTGAAAATCGTGAAAAATAGAAAACGAGTCATCTTGCCGTGAAACTTCACGTGAAGGCTTAAGGGACCATTGTACGAATTTACAAGCCATAAAAATTGCATTGGCATTAAGAAATATGAAGATATGCCTAAACCCACCTACTACCCTCTCGATCCACGGCTTTCGCATCCCGTCTCTCTGGCCGACGTAGTGCCCGCCCGCCCGCCCGCCCGCTCGTTTCGTCCGTTGCCTTAGGCATACGGAGTTCATTCCCAGTCTAGGCATACGGAGTTCATTCCCAGTTTAAGCATACGGAGTTCAGAACAGATGTTGGGCTTGGGCATGTGCCGGTGCCGCATTTTTCTTCAATGGGGCACCATCGCCGGAACATCACCGGAGAACCTAACTGTCGGCATTGGGGTTCCAACGATCGAGGGGGCCGGGGTGCTATGCGCACATGATGTGCGATGGGTGCTAGTACTTGGCCCTTATATTGGCTTCCTATCCCTCATCAAACCTCAAAAACTCACACCCCCTTAAAGAGCATTTGAGATTTTATAGGTTTGCTGCCAGTAGCCATTAAAGTGTCTGAAATGGGGACACTTTTTTCAAATGGTCACAAAATCTTGTACAATTCGAGTTTTTAGCTGAATATTTTTGTGCATGCCAACATAAATACAAGGGTCATGTCTACCAAGTTTGGGGGTAAAACTCCTTCCAAAAAAATTTTAAAAAATCCCAAACCGAAGAAAGTTTTCAAAATCGTGAAAAATAGAAAATGAGTCGTATTGCCATGAAACTTCACGTGAAGGCTTAAGGGACCATTGTATAAATTTACAAGCCATAAAAATGGCATTGGCACGGAAAAATATGAAGATGTGCCTAAACCCAGCTACCACCCTATCGATCCATGGCTCGCGCGTCCTGTCTCTCTGGTCGGCGTAGTGCTACCCGCCCGCTCGTTTCGTCGGTTGGCTTAAACATACGGCGTTCATTCCCAGTCTAAGAATAGATCAGATCGAGGGTTGCTATAGTAGGATTGGCAGCACGCAGAGGGGGCTCGACAGATCCCCGGCTTGCGCATCCCACCCCTCTGGCTGGCTGTGCACCCGCACTCTCGTTTCGTGGGTTGACTTAGGCATAAGGAGTTCATTCCCAGTCTAAGCATACGGAGTTCATTCCTAGTCTAAGATCGGACCGGACCGAGGGTTGCGGCAGCACATGTTGGACTCGAGCATGTGCTGGTGCCATATTTTTCTTCGCCAGCGCACCATCGTCGGAGCATCGCCGGAGAACCTTACCGACAGCATTGTGGTTCCGGTGATCTGGGGGGCCGGGGGGGTTGTGCGCACATGATGTATGATGGGTGCTGGTACTTTGGCCCTTATATTGGCCCCCTATCCCTCATCAAACCTTGAGAACTCACACCCCCTTAAAGAGCATTTGAGATTTTACAGGTTTGCTGCCAGTAGCTATTAAAGTGTCTGAAATGGGGACACTTTTTTCAAATGGTCACAAAATCTTGTACACTTCGAGTTTTTAGCTGAATTTTTTTGTGCATGCCAAAAAAAATACAAGGATCACGTCTACCAAGTTTGGGGCCAAAACTACTTCCGAAAATATTTTAAAAAATCTCGAACAGCAAAAAGTTTCACAAATCGTGAAAAATAGAAAACGAGTCGTCTTTCCATGAAACTTCACGTGAAGGCTTAAAGGACCATTGTATGAATTTACAAGCCATAACAATGGCATTGGCACGTAGAAATATGAAGATGTGCCTAAACCCACCTACCACCCTATCGATCCAAGGCTTGCGCATCCCGTCTCTCTGGTCGGCGTAGTGCCCGCCCGCCCGCTTGCTCGTTTCGTCAGTTGGCTTAGGCATACGGAGTTCTTTCCCAGTCTAAGATCGGATCAGACCAAGGGTTGCGGCAGTAAGATCGGTAGCACGCAGAGGGGGACGATCCTTGACTTTCACATCCCGTCCCTCTGGCCGGCTGAGCGCCCACACGCTCATTTCATGGGTTGACTGAAGCATACGGAGTTCATTCCCAGTCTAAGATCGGACCCGACCGAGGGTTGCGGCAGCACATGCTGGCCTCGAGCATGTGTTGGTGCCGTATTTTTCTTCACCGGCGCACCATCGCCGGAGAACCTGATCGGCGGCATTGGGGTTCCGGCGATCGGGGGGGCCGGGGGGGTTGTGCGCACATGATGTACGATGGGTGCTGGTACTTGGCCCTTATATTGGCCCCTATCCATCATCAAACCTCGAAAACTCACATCCCCTTAAAGAGCATTTGAGATTTTACAGGTTTATTGCCAGTAGCCATTAAAGTGTCTGAAATGGGGACACTTTTTTCAAATGGTCAGAAAATCTTGTACACTTCGAGTTTTTAGCCGAATTTTTTTGTGCATGCCAAAAAAAATACAAGGATCACGTCTACCAAGTTTGGGGCAAAAACATTTCGAAAATATTTTAAAAAATCTCGAACAGCAAAAAGTATCGTAAATCGTGAAAAATAGAAAACGAGTCGTCTTGCCATGAAACGTCACGTGAAGGCTTAAAGGACCATTGTATGAATTTACAAGCCATAAAAATGGCATTGGCAAACAGAAATATGAAGACGTGCCTAAACCCACCTACCTCCCTATCGATCCAAGGCTTGCGCATCCCGTCTCTCTGACCGACGTAGTGCCCGCCCACCCGCATGCCCGCTCATTTCATCGGTTGGCTTAGGCATACGGAGTTCATTCCCAGTCTAAGATTGGATCAGACCAAGGGTTGCGGTAGCAGGATGGGCAGCACATAGAGAGGGACCCAACCAAGCCCCATAACCCTCATCAAACCTCGAGAACTCACACCCCCTTAAAGAGCATTTGAGATTTTACAGGTTTGCTGCCAGTAGCCATTAAAGTGTCTGAAATGGGGACACTTCTTTCAAATGGTCACAAAATTTGTACACTTCGGGTTTTTACCTGAATTTTTTTGTGCATGCCAACAAAAATAAAATGATCATGTCTACCAGGTTTGGGGCCAAAACTCTTTCCGAAAAAAATTTAAAAAATCCCGAACCCCAAAAAGTTTCAAAAATCATGAAAAATAGAAAACGAGTCGTCTTGCCATGAAACTTCACGTGAAGGCTTAAGGGACCATTGTATGAATTTACAAGCCATAAAAATGGAATTGGCACGCAAAAATATGAAGATGTGCCTAAATGCACCTACCACCCTATCCATCCACAACTTGCGCATCCCGTCTCTCTGGCTGACGTAGTGCCCGCCCGCCCGCCCGCTCATTTCGTCAGTTGGCTTAGGCATACGGGGTTCATTCCCAGTCTAAGATCAGACCAGACCAAGGGTTGTGGCAACAGGATCGGCAGCACGCAGAGGGGGACCCAGCTGATCCCTGGCTTGCGCATCCCACCCCTCTGGCCGACTGAGCGCCCGCACGCTCGTTTCATGGGTTGACTTAGGCATACGAAGTTCATTCCCAGTCTAAGTATATGGAGTTAATTCCCAGTCTAAGATCAGACTGGACCGACGGTTGCGGTAGCACATGCTGGGCTCAGGCATGTGCTGGTGTGGCATTTTTCTTCGTTGGGGCACCATCGTCGGAGTATCGTCGGAGAACCTGACTGGCGGCATTGGGGTTTCGGTGATCGGGGGGGCCGGGGGGGTGTGCGCACATGATGTGTGATGGGTGCTAGTACTTGGCCCGTATATTGGCCCCCTATCCCTCATTAAACCTCGAGAACTCACACCCCCTTAAAGAGCATTTGAGATTTTATAGGTTTGCTGCCAGTAGTCATTAAAGTGTTTGAAATGGGGACACTTCTTTCAAATGGTCACAAAATCTTGTACACTTCAAGTTTTTAGCTGAATTTTTTTGGGCATGCCAACAAAAATACAAGGATCACGTCTACCAAGTTTGGGGCCAAAACTTCCTCTGAAAAAATTTAAAAAATCCTGAATCATAAAAAGTTTTAAAAATCATGAAAAATAAAAAATGAGTCATCTTGCCATAGAACTGCACGTGAAGGCTTAAGGGACCATTGTATGAATTTACAAGTCATAAAAATGGCAATTCCATGCAGAAATATGAAGATGTGCCTAAACCCACCTACCACCCTATCGATCCATGGCTTGCGATCCCGTCTCTCTGGTCGGTGGAGTGCTCGCCCGTCCGCCCGCCAACTCATTTCGTCGTTTGGCTTAGGCATACGGAGTTCATTCCCAGTCTAAGATCAGACCGAACTGTGGGTTGCGGCAGTAGGATCGGCAACACGCAGAAGGGGACCCTATCGATCCTTGAATTATGCATCCCGACCCTCTGGCCGGCTGAGATCCCGTACGCTCGTTTTGTGGGTTGACTTAGGCATACGGAGTTCATTCCTAGTCTAAGCATACGGAGTTCATTCCCAGTCTAAGATCGGACTAGACGGAGGGTTGCAACAGCACATCCTGGGTTCAGGCATGTGCTGGTGCTGTATTTTTCTTCATCGAGGCACCATCGTCGAAGCATCGTTGGAGAACCTGACCGGCGACATTGGGGTTCCGGCGATCGAGGAGGCCGGGGGGTGTGCGCACATGATGGACAATGGGTGCTGGTACTTGGCCCTTATATTGGCCCCCTATCCCTCATCAAACCTCAAGAACTCACACCCCCTTAAAGAGCATTTGAGATTTTATAGGTTTGCTGGCAGTGGCCAATAAAGTGTCTGAAATGGGGACACTTTTTTCAAATGGTCACAAAATCTTGTACAACTTGAGTTTTTAGCTGAATTTTTTGTGCATGCCAACAAAAATACAAGGATCACATCTACCAAGTTTGGGGCCAAAAATCCATCCGAAAATTTTTTTAAAAATCCCAAACTACAAAAAGTTTCAAAAATCATGAAAAACAGAAAACGAGTCATCTTGCCATGAAACTTCACGTGAAGGCTTAAGGGACCATTGTATGAATTTACAAGCCATAAAAATAGCATTGGCATGAAAAAATATGAAGATGTGCCTAAACCCACCTACCACCGTATCGATCCACGACTTGCGCATCCCGTCTCTCTGGCTGGCGTAGTGCCCGCCCGCCCGCTCGTTTCGTCAGTTGGCTTTGGCATACGGAGTTCATTCCTAGTCTAAGATCAGACCGGACCGAGGGTTGCGGTGGTAGGATCAGTAGCACGCAGAGGGGGACCTAGCCTATCCCCGGCTTGCGCATCCCGCCCCTCTGGCCAGGTGAGCGCCCGTACGCTCGTTTCGTGGGTTGACTTAGGCATACGGAGTTCATTGCCAGTCTAAGCATATGGAGTTCATTCTCAGTCTATGATCGGACTGGATCGAGGGTTGCGGCAACACATACTGGGCTCGGGCATGTGATGGTGCCCCATTTTTCTTCACCGGGGCACCATCACCGAAGCATCATTGGAGAACCTGATCAGCGGCATTGCGGTTCCTACGATCGAGGGGGCCGGGGGGGTGTGCGCACATGATGTGCAATGGCTGCTGGTACTCGGCCCTTATATTGGCCCCCTATCCTTCATCAAACCTCGAGAACTCACACCCCCTTAAAGAGCATTTGAGACTTTACAGGTTTGCTGCCAGTAGCCATTAAAGTGTCTGAAATGGAGACACTTTTTTCAAATGGTCACAAAATCTTGTACACTTCGGGTTTTTAATTGAATTTTTTATGCATGCCAACAAAAATACAAGGATCACGTCTACCAAGTTTGGGGCCAAAACTCCTTCCGAAAAAATTTTAAAAAATCCTGAACCGTAAAAACTTTCAAAAATCGTGAAAAATAGAAAATGAGTCGTCTAGCCATGAAACTTCACATGAAGGCTTAAGGGACCATTGTATGAATTTACAACCCATAAAAATGGCATTGGCATGCAGAAATATGAAGATGTGCCTAAACCCACCTACCACCCTATCGATCCACGGCTTGCGCATCCCGTCTCTCTAGCTGACGTAGTGCCCGCCCATCCACCCGTCCGCTCGTTTCGTCGGTTGGCTTAGGCATACGGAGTTCATTCCTAGTCTAAGATTGAACCGGAACAAGGTTGCGGAAGCAGGATCGGCAGCATGCAAAGGGGGACCCAGCCGATCCTCGGCTTGCGAATCCCACCCCTCTGATCGGTTGAGCGCCCGCACGCTTGTTTCGTGGGTTGACTTAGGCATACAGAGTTCATTCCCAGTCTAAGATCAGACCAGACCAAGTGTTGCAGCAGCACATGCTGGGCTCGGGCATATGCTGGTGTCGCATTTTTCTTCGCCGGGGTACCATCGCCAGAGCATCGTCGGAGAACCTGACTGGCGGCATTAGGGTTCCGGCAATCTGGGGGGCCTGGGGGGTGTTCACACATGATGTGCGATGGGTGCTGGTACTTGGCCCTTATATTGGCCCCCTATCCCTAATCAAACCTCGAGAACTCACACTCCCTTAAAGAGCATTTGAGATTTTACAGGTTTGCTGCCAGTAGCCATTAAAGTGTCTGAAATGGGGACACTTTTTTCAAATGGTCACAAAATCTTGTACACTTCGAGTTTTTAGCTGAATTTTTTTGTGCATGCCAACAAAAATACAAGGATCACGTCTACCTATTTTGGGGCCAAAACTTATTCCGAAAAAATTTTAAAAAATCTCGAACCGTAAAAAGTTTCAAAAATCATGAAAAATAGAAAACAAGTCATCTTGCCATGAAACTTCACATGAAGGCTAAAGGGACCACTGTTTGAATTTACAACCCATAAAAATGGTATTGGCATGCAGAAATATGAGGATGTGCCTAAACCCACCTACCACCCTATCGATCCACAGCTTGCGCATCCCGTCTCTCTGGCCAGCGTAGTGCCCGCTCGCCCGCCCGCCCTCTCGTTTCATCGGTTGGCTTAGGCAAACGAAGCTCATTCCCATTATAAGATCAGACCCGACCAAGGGTTATGGTAGCAGGATCCGTAGCACACAGAGGGGGACCCGATCGATCCCTGACTTGTGCATCCCGCCCCTCTGGCCGGCTGAGCGCCCGCACGCTCGTTTTGTCGGTTGACTTAGGCATACGGAGTTCATTCCCAATCTAAGCATACGAAGTTCATTCCCAGTCTAATATCAGACCGGACCGAGGGTTGCGACAGCACCTGCTGGGCTCGAGCAAGTGCTGGTGCCGTATTTTTCTTCATCGAGGCACCATCATCGGAGCATCACCGGAGAACTTGACCGGCGGCATTGGGGTTCCGGTGATCGAGGGAGCCGAGGGGGGTGTGTGCACACATGATGTGCGATGGGTGCTGGTACTTGGCCCTTATATTGGCCCCCTATCCCTCATCAAACCTCGAGAACTCACACCCCCTTAAAGAATATTTGAGATTTTACAGGTTTGCTGCCAGTAGCCGTTAAAGTGTCTGAATTGGGGACACTTTTTTCAAATGGTCACAAAATCTTGTACAGTTCGAGTTTTTAGGTGAAATTTTTATCCATGCCAATAAAAATACAAGGATCATGTCTACCAATTTTGGGGCCAAAACTCCTTCCAAAAAAATTTTAAAAAATCCAGAACTGCAAAAAGTTTTGAAAATCATGAAAAATAGAAAACGAGTGGTCTTGCCATGAAACTTCACGTGAAGGCTCAAGGGACCATTGTATGAATTTACAAGCCATGAAAATGGCATTGGCATGCAGAAATATGAAGATGTGCCTAAACCCACCTACCAGCCTATCGATCCGCGGCTTGAGCATCCCGTCTCTTTGGCCGGTGTAGCGCCCGCCCGCCCGCTTGCCCACTCATTTCATCGGTTGGCTTAGGCATACGGAGTTCATTCCCAGTCTAAGATCACACCGGATAGAGGGTTGTGGCAGCAAGATCAATAGCACGTAGAAAGGGACCCAACTGATCCCCGGGTTTCGCATCCCACCACTCTGGCCGACTGAGCGCCCGCACACTCATTTCGTGGCTTGGCTTAGGCATACGGAGTTCATTCCCAGTCAAAGCATACTGAGTTCATTCGCAGTCTAAGATCAGACCGGACCGAGGGTTGTGGTAGCACATGCTGGGCTCGGGCATGTGCTGGTGCCATATTTTTCTTTGCCGAGGCACCATCACCGGAGCATCGTCGGAGAACCTGACCGGCGGCATTAGGGTTCTGGTGATCGGGGGGCCGGGGGGTGTGCACACATGATGTGTGATGGGTGTGGTACTTGGCCCTTATATTGGCCCCCTATCCCGCATCAAACCTTGAGAACTCACACCCCCTTAAAGAGCATTTGAGATTTTACAAGTTTGCCGCCAGTAGCCATTAAAGTGTCTGAAATGGGGACACTTTTTTCAAATGGTCACAAAATCTTGTACACTTCGAGTTTTTAGCTGAATGTTTTTGTGCATGCCAAAAAAAATACAAGGATCACGTCTACCTAGTTTGGGGCCAAAACTCCTTCCGAAAAAATTTTAAAAAATTTCGAACTGCAAAAAGTTTCAAAAATCATAAAAAATAGAAAACAAGTCGTCTTGCCATGAAACTTCACGTGAAGGCGTAAGGGACCATTATATGAATTTACAAGCCATAAAAATGGCATTGGCACGTAGAAATATGGAGATGTGGCTAAACCCACCTACCACCATATCGATCCACAAATTGCGCATCCCGTCTCTCTGGGCGGCATAGTGCCCGCCCGCCCGCCCGCCTGCTCGTTTCGTCGGTTGGCTTAAGCATACGGAGTTCATTCCTAGTATAAGATCAGACCAGACAGAGGGTTACGGCAGCAGGATCGGCAACACGTAGAGGGGGACCCGACCGATCCCCGGCTTGCACATCCCACCCCTCTGGCTGGCTGAGCGCCCGCACGCTCGTTTCGTCGGTTGACTTACGCATACGGAGTTCATTCCTAATCTAAGCATATGGAGTTCATTCCCAGTGTTAGATCGGACCGGACCGAGGGTTACGGCAGCACATCCTGGGCTCGGGCATGTGCTGGTGCCACATTTTTCTACGCCGAGGCACTATCGCCGGAGCATCGCTGGAGAACCTGACCGACGGCATTGGGGTTCCGACGATCGGGGGGCTGTGTGCGCACATGATGTGCGATGGGTGCTGGTACTTGGCCCTTATATTGGCCCCCTATCCCTCATCAAACCTCAAGAACTCATACCCCCTTAAAGAGCATTTGAGATTTTACAGGTTTGCTGCCAGTAGCCATTAAAGTGTCTAAAATGGGGACACTTTCTTCAAATGGTCACAAAATCTTGTACACTTCGAGTTTTTAGCTGAAATTTTTTGTGCATGCCAACAAAATTACAAGGATCACGTCTACCTATTTTGGGGCCAAAACTTATTTCGAAAAAATTTAAAAAAATCCCGAACCACAAAAAGTTTCAAAAATTGTGAAAAATAGAAAACGAGTCGTCTTGCCATGAAACTTCACGTGAAGGCTTAAGGGACCATTGCATGAATTTACAGGCCATAAAAATGGCATTGGCATGTAAAAATATGAAGATGTGCCTAAACCCACCTACCACCCCATCGATCCACAGCTTGCGCATCCCATCTCTCTTGTCGGCGTAGTGCCCGTCCGCCTGCCCACCCATTCGTTTCGTCGGTTGGCTTAGGCATATGGAGTTCATTCCTAGTCTAAGATTGGACCAGACCGAGGGTTACAGCAGCAGGATCGGCAGCACCTATAAGGGGACCCGGCCGATCCTCGGTTTACGCATCCCGCCCCTCTGGCCAGCTGAGCACCCGCACGCTCATTTCATGGGTTGACTTAGGCATACGAAGTTCATTCCCAGTCTAAGCATACGGAGTTCATTCACAGTCTAAGATCAGACCAGACCGAGGGTTGCGGCAGCACATGCTGGGCTCGGGCATGTGCTGGTGCCACATTTTTCTTCATCGGGGCACCATCGCCGGAGCATCGTCGGAGAACCTGACCGGCGGCATTAGGGTTCCGACGATCGGGGGGGCCAGGGGGTATGCGCACATGATGTGCGATGGGTGCTGGTACTTGGCCCTTATATTGGCCCCCTATCCCTCATCAAACCTAGAGAACTCACACCCCCTTAAGGAGCATTTGAGATTTTACAGGTTTGCTGCCAGTAGCCATTAAAGTGTCTGAAATGGGGACATTTTTTGCAAATGGTCGCAAAATCTTGTACACTCTAGGTTTTTAGCTGAATTTTTTTGTGCATGCCAACAAAAATACAAAGATCACGTCTACCAAGTTTGGGGCCAAAAATCCCTCCAAAAAAATTTTAAAAAATCCTGAACTGCAAAAAGTTTCAAAAATCTTGAAAAATAAAAAACGAGTCGTCTTGCCATGAAACTTCACCTGAAGGCCTAAGGGACCAATGTACGAATTTACAAGCCATGAAAATGGCATTGGCACACAGAAATATGAAGATGTGCCTAAACCCACCTACCACCCTATCGATCCACGGCTTGCGCATCCTGTCTCTCTAGCCGGCGTAGTGCCCGCCCGCCCACCCGCCCGCTCGTTTCGTCAGTTGGCTTAGGCATACGGAGTTCATTCCCAATCTAAGATTGGACCAGACCGAGGGTTGTGGCAGCAGGATCGGCAGCATGTAGAGGGGGACCCAACCAATCCCCGGCTTGCGCATCCAGCTCCTCTGGCCAGCTGAGCGCCCGCACGCTCATTTCGTGGGTTGACTTAGGCATATGGAGTTCATTCCCAGTCTAAGCATATGGAGTTCATTCTCAGTCTAAGATCAAACTGGACCAAGGGTTGCGACAGCACATGCTGGGCTCGGGCATGTGCTGGTGCCACATTTTTTTTTGTTGGGGCACCATCACCGGAGCATCACCGTAGAACCTGACCGACAGCATTGGGGTTCCAGCGATCGAGAGGCCCGGGGGGGTGTGCGCACATGATGTGTGATGGGTGCTGGTACTTGGCCCTTATACTGGCCCCATATCTCTCATAAAACCTCGAGAACTCACACCACCTTAAAGAGCATTTGAGATTTTACAGGTTTGCTGCCAGTAGCCATTAAAGTGTCTGAAATGGGCACACATTTTTCAAATGGTCGCAAAATCTTGTACACTTTGGGTTTCTAGCTGAATTTTTTTGTGCATGCCAACAAAAATAAAAGGATCACGTCTACCAAGTTTGGAGCCAAAACTCCTTCCAAAAAAATTTAAAAAAATCCCAAACCATAAAAAGTTTCAAAAATCATGAAAAATAAAAAATGAGTCGTCTTGCCGTGAAACTTCACGTGAAGGCTTAAGGGACCATTGTATGAATTTACAAGCCATAAAGATGGCATTGGCACACAGAAATATGAAGATGTGCCTAAACCCACCTACCACCCTATCAATTAATGGCTTGCGCATCCCGTCCCTCTAGCCAGTGTAGTGCCCGCCCGTCCGCTCGTTTCGTCGGTTGGCTTAGGCATACAGAGTTTATTCTCAGTCTAAGATTGGATCAGACCAAGAGTTGCGACAGCAGGATCAGTAGCATGCATAGGGGGACCCAACCGATCCTCGACTTACGCATCCCGCCCTGTGGCTGGCTGAACGCCTGCACGTTCGTTTCGTGGGTTGACTTAGGCATACGGAGTTCATTCCCAGTCTAAGATCGGATCCGACCGAGAGTTACGGCAGCACATGCTAGGCTCAGGCATGTGCTGGTGCCACATTTTTCTTCATCGGGGCACCATCGTCGGAGAACCTGACCGATGGCATTGGGGTTCCGACGATCGGGGGGCGGGGAGAGGGGTGTGCGCACATGATGTGTGATGGGTGCTGGTACTTGGCCCTTATATTGGCCCCCTATCCCTCATCAAACCTCGAGAACTCTCACCCCCTTAAAGAGTATTTGAGATTTTACAGGTTTGCTGCCAATAGCCATTAAAGTGTCTGAAATGGGGACACTTTTTTCAAATGGTCACAAAATCTTGTACTCTTCAAGGTTTTAGTTGTATTTTTTTGTGCATGCCAACAAAAATACAAGGATCACGTGTACCAAGTTTGGGGCCAAAACTCCTTTCGAAAAAATTTTGAAAAATCTCGAACCGTAAAAAGTTTTGAAAATCGTGAAAAATAGAAAACGAGTTGTCTTGCCATGAAACTTCATGTGAAGGCTTAAGGCACCATTTTATGAGTTAAGAAGCCATAAAAATGGCATTGGTACGTAGAAATATGAAGATGTGACTAAAACCACCTACCACCCTATCGATCCACGGCTTGCGCATCCCCTCTCTCTGGCCGGCATAATGCCCGCCTGCCCGCTCGTTTCATCGGTTGGCTTAGGCATATGGAGTTCAGTCCCAGTCTAAGATCAGACCAGACCGAGCATTACAGCAGTAGGATTGGTAGCACGCAGAGGGGGACCCGATCGATCCCTGGGTTGCGCATCCTGCCCCTCTGCCCGGCTGAGCGCCCGCACGCTTGTTTCGTGGGTTGACTTAGGCATACGGAGTTCATTCCCAGTCTAAGCATACGGAGTTCATTCCTAGTCTAAGATAAGACCAGACCGAGGGTTGCGGCAGCACATGCTTGGCTCGGGCATGTGCTGGTGCCACATTTTTCTTCGCCGGGGCACCATCGCCGGAGCATCACCGGAGAACCTAGCCAACGGCATTGGGGTTCCGACGACCGGGGGGCCGGGAGGGGTGTGCGCACATGATGTGTGATGGGTGCTGGTACTTGGCCCTTATATGGGCCCCCTATCCCTCATCAAACCTTGAGAACTCACACTCCCTTAAAGAGCATTTGAGATTTTACAAGTTTGCTGCCAGTAGCCATTAAAGTGTTTGAAATGGGGACACTTTTTTCAAATGGTCACAAAATCTTGTACACTTCGAATTTTTAGCTGAATTTTTTTGTGCATGCCAACAAAAATACAAGGATCACGTCTACCAAGTTTGGGGCCAAAATTCCTTCCAAAAAAATTTTAAAAAATCCTGAACCGTAAAAAGTTTCAAAAATCATGAAAAATAGAAAACGAGTCGTCTTGCCATGAAACTTCATGTCAAGGCTTAAGGGACCATTGTATGAATTTACAAGCAATAAAAATGGCATTGGCACACAGAAATATGAAGATGTGCCTAAACCCACCTACCACCCTATCGATCCACGGCTTGCGCATCCCGTCTCTCTGGCCGACGTAGTGCCCGCCCGCTTGTTTCATCGATGGGCTTAGGCATACGGAGTTCATTCCCAGTCTAAGATCGGGCCAGACCAAGGTTTGCGGCAGCAGGATCGGCAGCACACAGAGGGGACCCGACCGATCCCCGACTTGCGCATCCCGCCCCTCTGGCGGCTGAGCGCCCGCACGCTCGTTTCGTGGGTTCACTTAGTCATACGGAGTTCATTCCCAATCTAAGCAGACGAAGTTCATTCCCAGTCTAAGATCGGACTGGATCGAGGGATGTGGCAGCACATGCTGGGCTCGGGCATATGCTGGTGTCGCATTTTTCTTCATCGGGATACCATCGTCGGAGAACCTGACCGACGGCATTGGGGTTCCAGCGATCGGGGGGGCCGAGGGCGTGTGTGCACATGATGTCTGATGGGTGCTAGTACTTGGCCCTTATATTGGCCCCCTATCCCTCATCAAACCTCAAGAACTCACACCCCCTTAAAGAGCATTTGAGATTTTACAGGTTTGCTGCCAGTAGCCATTAAAGTGTCTAACATGGTGACACTTTTTTCAAATGGTCACAAAATCATGTACACTTCGAGTTTTTAGCTGAATTTTTTTGTGCATGCCAACAAAAATACAAGGATCACGTCTACCAAGTTTGGGACTAAAACTCCTTCCAAAAAAATTCTAAAAAATCCCAAACCGAAAAAAGTTTTAAAAATTATGAAAAATAGAAAACGAGTCGTCTTGCCATGAAACTTCACGAGAAGTCTTAAGGGACCATTGGATGAATTTACAAGCCATAAAAATGGCATTGGCACGCAGAAATATGAAGATGTGCCTAAACCCACCTACCACCCTATCAATCCACGGCTTGTGCATCCCGTCTCTCTGGCTGACGTAGTGCCTGCGCCCGCCCACTCATTTCATCGGTTGGCTTAGGCATATGGAGTTCATTCCCAGTCTAAGATTGGATCGGATCAAGGGTTACGATAGTAGGATCGGCAGCACGTAAAGGGGGACCCAATCGATCCCCGATTTGTGCATCCCGTCCCTCTGGCCGGCTGAACGCTTGCATGTTCATTTTGTGGGTTGACTTAGACATACGGAGTTCATTCCCAGTCTAAGCATACGGAGTTGATTCCCAGTATAAGATCAAACCAGACCGAGGGTTACGGCTGCACATGCTAGGCTCGGGCATGTGCTAGTGCCGTATTTTTCTTCACCGGGGCACCATCGTCGGAGCATCACCGGAGAACCTGATCGGCAGCATTGGGGTTCCGATGATCGGGGGGGCCGGGGGGGTGTGCACACATGATGTGCGGTGGGTGCTGGTGCTTGGCCCTTATATTGGCCCCCTATCCCTCATGAAACCTTGAGAACTCACACCCTTTTAAAGAGCATTTGAGATTTTGCAGGTTTGCTACCAGTAGCCATTAAGGTCTCTGAAATGGGGACACTTTTTTCAAATGGTCACAAAATCTTGTACACTTCGAGTTTTTAGCTGAATTTTTTTATGCATGCCAACAAAAATAAAAGGATCACGTCTACCAAGTTTGGGGCCAAAACTCCTTCCGAAAAAAATTTTTAAAAATCCCGAACCACAAAAAGTTTCAAAAATCGTGAAAAATAGAAAACGAGTCATCTTGCCATGAAACTTCACGTGAAGGCTTAAGGGACCATTGTATGAATTTACAAGCCATAAAAATGGCATTGAAATGTAGAAATATTAAGATATGCCTAAATCCGCCTACCACCCTATCGATCCACGGCTTGCGCATCCCGTCTCTCTGGCCGGCGTAGTGCCCGCCTGCCCGCCCACTCGTTTCGTCGGTTGGCTTAGGCATACGGAGTTCATTCCCAATCTAAGATTGGACCGGACCGGACCGAGGGTTACGACAGTAGGATTGGCAGCATGTAGGGGGAACCAAGACGATCCCCGGCTTGCGTACCCCGCCCCTCTGGCCGGCTAAGTGCCCACACGCTCGTTTCATGGGTTGGCTTAGGCATACGGAGTTCATTCCCAGTCTAAGATCGGATCGGACTGAGCGTTACGATAGCACATGCTGGGCTCAGGCATGTGCTGTTGCCGCATTTTTCTTCGTCAGGGCACCGACGATCGGGGTGGTCGGGGGGGTGTGCGCACATGATGTGCGATGGCTGCTGGTACTTGGCCCTTATATTGGCCCCATATCCCTCATCAAACCTCGAGAACTTGCACCCCCTTAAAGAGCATTTGAGATTTTACAGGTTTGCTGCCAGTAGCCATTAAAGTGTCTGAAATGGGACACTTTTTTCAAATGGTCACAAAATCTTGTACACCTCGAGTTTTTAGCTGAATTTTTTTTTCATGCCAAAAAAAATACAAGGATCACGTCTACCAAGTTTGGGGCCAAAAATCCTTACGAAAAAATTTTAAAAAATCTTGAACCGTAAAAAGTTTTGAAAATCGTGAAAAATAGAAAACGAGTCGTCTTGCCATGAAACTTCACGTGAAGGCTTAAGGGACCATTGTACGAATTTACAAGCCATAAAAATGGTATTGGCATGCAGAAATATGAAGATGTGCCTAAACCCACCGACCACCCTATCGATCCATCGCTTGCGGATCCCGTCTCTCTGGTCGGCGTAGTGCCCGTCCGTCCACTCGCCCGTTCATTTCGTCGGTTGGCTTAGGCATAAGGAGTTCATTCCCAGTCTAAGATCGGATCAGATCGAGGGTTGGGGTAGCGTGATCGACAGCACGCAGAGGGGGACCCAGCCGATCCTCGGCATGCGCATCCAGCCCCTCTGGCCGGCTGACCGCCCGCACGTTTGTTTTTTGGGTTGACTTAGGCATACGGAGTTCATTCCCAGTCTAAGCATAGGGAGTTCATTCCCAGTCTAAGATCGGACCGAAGCGAGGGTTGCGGCAGCACATGCTGGGCTCAGGCATGTGCTGGTCCCGTATTTTTCTTCGTCGGGGCACCATCATCGGAGAACCTGACCGGCGGCATTGGGGTTTCGACGATCCGGGGGGTTGGGGAGGTGTGCGCACATGATGTGCGATGGGTGCTAGTACTTGGCCCTGATAGTGGCCACCTATCTCTCATCAAATCTCGAGAACACACACCCCCTTAAAGAGCATTTGAGATTTTACAGGTTTGCTGCCAGTAGCCATTAAAGTGTCTGAAATGGGGACACTTTTTTCTAATGGTCACAAAATCTTGTACACTTCGAGTTTTTAGCTGAATTTTTTTGTGCATGCTAAAAAAAATACAAGGATCACGTCTACCGAGTTTGGGGCCAAAACTCCTACCAAAAAAATTTTAAAAAATCCCGAACCGCAAAAAGTTTCAAAAGTCATGAAAAATAGAAAATGAGTTGTCTTGCCATGAAACTTTACGTAAAGGCTTACGGGACCATTGTATGAATTTACAAGCCATAAAAATGGCATTGGCATGCAGAAATATGAAGATGTGCCTAAACTCACCTACCACCCTATCGTTCCGTGGCTTGCGCATCCTGTTTCTCTGGCGTGCGGGCCCGTCCGCTCGTTTCATCGGTTCTCTTAGACATACAGAGTTCATTGCCAGTCTAACATCTGACCAGACCGAGGGTTGTGGTAGCAGGAATGGTAGCACGTAGAGGGGGACCTGGCAAATCCCCAACTTGAGCATCCCGCCCCTCTGGCCGGCTGAGCGCCCGCACGCTCGTTTCGTGAGTTGACTTCGGCATACGGAGTTCATTCCCAGTCTAAGATCAGACCGGACCGAGGGTTGTGGTAGCACATGCTGGGCTCGGGCATGTGCTGTTGCCGCATTTTGCTTCGTCAGGGCACCATCGCCGGAGCATCGCCAGAGAACTTGACTGGCGGCATTGGGTTTCCGGCTTTCGGGGGGGCCGGGGGGGTGTGCGCACATGATGTGTGATGGGTGCTGCTACTTGGCCCTTATATTGGCCCCCTATCCCCCATCAAACCTCAAGAACTCACACCCCCTTCAAGAGCATTTGAGATTTTACAGGCTTGTTGCCATTAGCCATTAAAGTGTTTGAAATGGGGACACTTTTTTCAAATGGTCACAAAATCTTGTACACTTTGAGATTTTTGCTGATATTTTTTGTGCATGCCAACAAAAATACAAGGATCATGTCTACCAGGTTTGGCACCAAAACTCCTTCCAAAAAAATTTTAAAAAATCTTGAACCGCAAAAAGTTTTAAAAATCATGAAAAATAGAAAATGAGTCGTCTTGCCCTGAAACTTCTTGTGAAGGCTTAAGGGACCATTGTATGAATTTACAAGCCATAAAAATGGCATTGGCACGCAGAAATATGAAGATGTGTCTAAGCCCACTTACCACCCTATCGATCCACGGCTTGGGCATCCCGTCTCTCTGGCCGACGTAGTGCCCGCCCGCTCGTTTCGTCGATTGGCTTAGGCATACGAAATTCATTCCCTGTCTAAGATTGCACCAGACCGAGGTTTGTGGCAGCATGATCGATAGCACGCAGAGGGAGACCCAGTCGATCCCCGGCTTGCGCATCCAGCCCCTCTGGCCGGCTGAGCGCCCGTACGCTCGTTTCGTGGGTTGACTTAGGCATACGGGGTTCATTCCCAGTGTAAGCATACGGAGTTCATTGCTAGTCTAAGATCCGACTGGACCGAGCATTACGGCAGCACATGCTAGGTCCGGGCATGTGCTGGTGCCGCATTTTTCTTCGTTGGGGCACCATCGTCGGAGCATCGTCGGATAACCTGACCGGTGGCGTTTGGGTTCCGACGACCGGGGGGGCCGGGGGGTGTGCGAACATGATGTGCGATGGGTGCTGGTACTTAGGCCTTACAATGGCCCCCTATCCCTCATCAAACCTCGGGAACTGACACCCCCTTAAAAAGCATTTGAGATTTTATAGGTTTGCTTCCAGTAGCCATTAAAGTGTCTGAAACGGGGACACTTTTTTCAAATGGTCACAAAATCTTGTACACTTCAAGTTTTTAGCTGAATTTTTTTTTGCATGCCAACAAAAATAAAAGGATCATGTCTACCAAGTTTGGGGCTAAAACTCCTTCCTAAAAAATTTTAAAAAATCGCGAACCGTAAAAAGTTTCAAAAATCATGAAAAATAGAAAACGAGTCGTCTTGCCATGAAACTTCACGTGAAGGCTTAAGGGACCATTGTATGAATTTAAAAGCCATAAAATTGGCATTGGCCCACAGGAATATGAAGATGTGCCTAAACCCACCTACCACCCTATTGCTCCACGGCTTGCGCATCCCGTCTCTCTGGCCGGTGTAGTGCCCGCCCGCCCGCCCGGCCGCTCGTTTCGTCGGTTGGCTTAGGCATACCGAGTTCATTCCCACTCTAAGATCGGACCAGATCGAGGGTTATGGTAGCAGGATAGGCAGCACACAGAGGGGGACCCGGCCGATCCTTGGCTTGCGCATCGCGCCCCTCTGGCCTACTGAGTGCCCGCACCCTCGTTTCGTGGGTTGACTTAGGCAGACGGAGTTCATTCCCAGAATAAGCATACGAAGTTCATTCCCAGTCTAAGATCAGATCGGACCAAGGGTTGCGACAGCACATGCTGGGCTCGGGCATGTGCTGGTGCCGCATTTTTCTTTGTCGGGGCACCATCGCCGGAGCATCGCCAGAGCATCGTCGGAGAACCTGACCGGTGGCATTGGGGTTCCGACGATCGGGGGGGCGGGGGTGTGCGCACATAATGTGCGATGGGTGCTGGTACTTGGCCCTTATATTGGCCCCCTATCCCTCATCAAACCTCGAGAACTCACACCCCCTTCAAGAGCATTTGAGAATTTACAGGTTTGCTGCCAATAGCAATTAAAGTGTCTTAAATGGGGACACTTTTTTCAAATGGTCACAAAATCTTGTACACTTTGAGTTTTTAGCTGAATTTTTTTGTGCATACCAAAAAAAATACAAGGATCCCGTCTACCAAGTTTGTCCCCAAAACTCCTTCCGAAAAAATTTTAAAAAATCCCGAATCGTAAAAAGTTTTAAAAATCGTGAAAAAAAGAAAACTAGTCGTCTTGCCATGAAACTTCACGTGAAGGCTTAAGGGACCATTTTACGAATTTACAAGCCATGAAAATGGCATTGGCACACAGAAATATGAAGATGTGCCTAAACCCACCTACCACCCTATCGATCCACGGCTTGTGCATCCTGTCTCTCTGGCCGACGTAGTGCCCGACCGCCCGCCTGCCCGCCCGCTCAATTTGTCGGTTGGCTTAGGCATATGGAGTTCATTCCCAGCCTAAGATTGGACCGGACCAAGGGTTACGACAGCAGGATCGACAGCACGCAGAGGGGGACCCGACCAATCCCCGACTTGCGCATCCCGCCCCTCCGGTCGGCTGAGCACCCGCACGCTTGTTTCGCGGGTTGACTTAGGCATACGGAGTTCATTCCCAGTCTAAGATCAGATCGGATTGAGGGTTCCAGTAGCACATGCTAGGCTTGGGCATGTGCTGGTGCCACATTTTTCTTCGTCGGGGCACCATCGTCGGAGCATCGTCGGAGAACCTGACCGACGGCATTAGGGTTCCGGTGATTGGGGGGATGGGGGAGGGGGTGTGCGCACATGATGTGCGATAGGTGCTGGTACTTGGCCCTTATATTGGCCCCCTATCCCTCATCAAACCTTGAGAACTTACACCCCCTTAAAGAGCATTTGCGATTTTACAGGTTTGCTGCCAGTAGCCATTAAAGTGTCTTAAATGGGGACATTTTTTTCAAATGGTCACAAAATCTTGTACACTTCGAGTTTTTAGCTGAATTTTTTTATGCATGCCAAAAAAAATACAAGGATCACGTCTACAAAGCTTGGTGGCAAAATTCCTTTCAAAAAAATTTAAAAAAATCCCGAACCGTAAAAGGTTTCAAAAATCGTGAAAAATAGAAAACGAGTCATCTTGCCATGAAACTTCACGTGAAGGCTTAAGGGACCATTGTATGAATTTACAAGCCATAAAAATGGCATTGCCATGCAGAAATGTGAAGATGTGACTAAACCCACCTACCACCCTGTCGATCCACGACTTGCGCATCCCGTCTCTCTGGCCGATGTAGTGCCCGCCTGCCAGCTCGTTTCGTCGGTTGGCTTAGGCATGTGGAGTTCATTCCTAGTCTAAGATCAGAACGGACCAAGGGTTGCAATAGTAGGATCGACAGCACATAGAGTGGGACCCGGTCGATCCCCGACTTGCTCATCCTACCCCTCTGGCTGGTTGAGCGCCCGCATGCTCGTTTCGTGGGTTGACTTAGGCATACGGAGTTCATTCATAGTCTAAGTATACGGAGTTCATTCACAGTCTAAGATCAAACTGGATCGAGGGTTGCGGTAGCACATGCTGGGCTCGGGCATGTGCTGGTGCCGCATTTTTCTTCGTCGGGGCATCATCGTCGGAGCATCGCCAGAGAACCTGACCGGCGGCATTGGGGTTCCGACGATCGGGAGGGCCGAGGGGGGTGTGCGCACATGATGTGCAATGGGTGCTCGTACTTGGCCCTTATATAGGCCCCCTATCTCTCATCAAACCTCGAGAACACACACCCCCTTAAAGAGCATTTGAGATTTTACAAGTTTGCTGCCAGTAGCCATTAAAGTGTCTGTAATGGGGACACTTTTTTCAAATGGTCACAAAATTTGTACACTTTGAGTTTTTGGCTGAATTTTTTTATGCATGCCAACAAGAAAACAAGGGTCACGTCTAGCAAGTTTGGGGCCAAAACGCCTTCCAAAAAAATTTTAAAAAATCTCGAACCGCAAAAAGTTTCAAAAATCGTGAAAAATAGAAAACGAGTCATCTTGCAATGAAACTTCATGTGAAGGCTTAAGGGACCATTGTATGAATTTACAAGCCATAAAAATGGCATTGGCGTGCAGAAAATATGAAAATGTGCCTAAACCCACCTACCACCTTATTGATCCACGGCTTGCGCATCCCGTCTCTATGGTCGGCGTAGTGCCCTCCCGCCCGCCCGCCCACTCGTTTCGTCGATTGGCTTAGGCATACAGAATTCATTCCCAGTCTAAGATCAGATCAGATCGAGGGTTCTAATAGTAGGATCGGCAGCACCTAGGGGGGACCCGGTCGATCCTCGGCTTGCGCCTCTCGCCCATCTGGTCGACTGAGCGCCCGCACGCTCGTTTCATAGGTTGACATGGGCATACGGAGTTCATTCCCAATCTAAGCATATAGAGTTCATTCCCAATCTAAGATCAAACCGGACCGAGGGTTGCGGCAGCACATGCTGGGCTCGGGCATGTGCTGGTGCCATATTTTTCTTCGTCGGGGCACCATCACCGGAGCATCATCGGAGAACCTGACCGGTGGCATTGGGGTTCTGGCGATCGGGGGGCCGGGGGTGCGCACATGATGTGCGATGGGTGCTGGTACTTGGCCCATATATTGGCCCCCTATCCCTCATCAAACCTCGAGAACTCACATCCCCTTAAAGAGCATTTGAGATTTTACCGGTTTGCTGCCAGTAGCCACTAAAGTGTCTGAAATGGGGACACTTTTTTCAAATGGCCACAAAATCTTGTGCACTTCGAGTTTTTAGTTGAATGTTTTTGTGCATGCCAAGAAAAATACAAGGGTCACGTCTACCAAGTTTGGGGCCAAAATTCCTTTCGAAAAAATTTTAAAAAATCCCGAACCACAAAAACTTTCGAAAATCATGAAAAATAGAAAAAGAGTCGTCTTGCGATGAAACTTCACGTGAAGGCTTAGGGGACCATTGTATGAATTTACAAGCCATAAAAATGGCATTGGCATGCAGAAATATGAAGATGTGCCTAAACCCATCTACCACCCTATCGATCCACGGGTTGCTCACCTCGTATTTGGCCGACGTAGTTCCCGCCTGCTCGCCCACCCGCTCGTTTCCTTGGTTGGCTTATGCATACGGAGTTCATTCCCAGTCTAAGATCAGACCAGACCGAGGGTTGTGACAGCAGGATTGGCAGCACGTAGAGGGGGACCTGGCCGATTCCCGGCTTGCGCATCTTGCCCCTCTGGCCGGCTGAGTGCCCGCACGCTCGTTTTGTGGGATGACTTAGGCATACCGAGTTCATTCCCAATCTAAGCATACGGAGTTCATTCGTAGTCTAAGATCGAACATGATCGAGGGTTACGGCAGCACATGCTGGGCTCGGGCATGTGCTGGTGCCACATTTTTCTTCGCCAGGACACCATCATCGGAGCATCGCTGGAGAACCTGACCGGTGGATTAGGGTTACGGCGATCGTGGGTGCCGGAGGGGGTGTGCGCACATGATCTGCGATGGGTGCTGGAACTTGGCCCTTATATTGGCCCCCTATCCCTCATCAAACCTCAAGAACTCACACCCCCTTGAAGAGCATTTGAGATTTTACAGGTTTGCTGCCAGTAGCCATTAAAGTGTTTGAAACGGGGACACTTTTTTCAAATAGTCACAAAATCTCGTACACTTCGTGTTTTTTGCTGAATTTTTTTGTGCATGTCAACTAAAATTCCAGGATCACGTCTACCAAGTTTCGGACCAAAACTCCTTCCAAAAAAATTTTAAAAAATCCCGAACCGCAAAAAGTTTTAAAAATCGTGAAAAATAGAAAACCAGTCGTCTTGCCGTGAAACTTCACGTGAAGGCTTAAGGGACCATTGTATGAATATATAAGCCATAAAAATGGAATTGGCACGCAGAAATATGAAGATGTGCCTAAGCCGACGTACCACCCTATCGATCCACGCCTTGCGCATCCCGTCTCTCTGGCCGACGTAGTGCCTGCCCGCCCGCCCGCTCGTTTCGTCGATTGGCTTAGGCATACAGAGTTCATTCCCAGTCTAAGATTGGACCGGATCAAGGGTTGCAGTAGCAAGATCGGTAGCATGCAAAGGGGGACCTGACCGATCCTCGACTTGGGCATCCCGCCCCTCTGGTCGGCTGACCGCTCGCACGCTCGTTTCGTGGGTTGACTTAGGCATACGGAGTTCATTCCCAGTTTAAGCATATGGAGTTCATTCCCAGTCTAAGGTCGGACCAGACCGATGGTTGTGGTAGCACATGTTGGGCTCGAGCATGTGCTGGTGCCGCATTTTTCTTCGTCGGGGCACCATCTCGGAGCATCGTTGGAGAACTTGACCGGCGGCGTTGGGGTTCCGACGATTAGGGGGGCCGGGGGGGTGTGCGCACATGATGTGTGATGGGTGCTGGTACTTGGCCCTTATATTGGCCTCCTATCCCTCATCAAACTTCGAGAACTCACACCCCCTTAAAGAGCATTTGAGATTTTACAGGTTTGCTGCCAGTAGCCATTAAAGTGTCTAAAATGGGGACACTTTTTTCAAATGGTCACAAAATCTTGTACACTTTGAGTTTTTAGCTGAATTTTTTGTGCTTGCCAACAAAAATACAAGGATCATGTCTAGCAAGTTTGGGGCTAAAACTTCTATCGAACAAATTTAAAAAAAATCACAAACCGCAAAAAGTTTTGAAAATCGTGAAAAATAGAAAACGAGTCATCTTGCCATGAAACTTCACGTGAAGGCTTAACGGACCACTATATGAATTTACAAGCCATAAAAATTGGATTGGCACACAGAAATATGAAGATGCACGTAAACCCACCTACCACCCTATCGATCCACGGCTTGCGCATCCCGTCTCTCTGTCCGACGTAGTGCCTGCCCGCGCGCCCGCCTGCCCGCCTGCTCGTTTCATCGGTTGGCTTAGGCATACGGAGTTCATTTCCAGTCTAAGATCAGATCGGATCAAGGGTTGCAACAGCAGGATCAGCAGCACACATTGGGGGACCCGACTGATCCCCGGCTTGCGCATCCCGCCCCTCTGGCTGGCTGAGCGCCCGCACATTTGGTTCATGGGTTGACTTAGCCATACGGAGTTCATTCCTAGTCTAAGCGTACGGAGTTCATTCTCAGTCTAAGATCGGACCAGACCGAGGGTTGCGACAGCACATGCTGGGCTCGGGCATGAGCTGGTGCCGCATTTTTCTTCATCGGGACACCATCGTCGAAGCATCGTCGGAGAACCTGACTGGCGGCATTGGGGTTCCGGTGAACGGGGGGGCGGGGGGGTGTGCGCACATGATGTGCGATGGGTGCTGGTACTTGGCCCTTATAGTGGCCCCCTATCCCTCATCAAACCTTGAGAACTCAAACCCCCTTAAAGAGCATTTTAGATTTTATAGGTTTGCTGCCAGTAGCCATTAAAGTGTCTGAAATGGGGACACTTTTTTCAAATGGTCACAAAATCTTGAACACTTTGAGTTTTTAGTTGAATTTTTTTGTGCATGCCAAAAAAAATACAAGGATCATGTCTACCAAGTCTAGGGCCAAAAATCCTTCCGAAATAATTTTAAAAAATCCCAAACCGTGAAAAGTTTCGAAAATCATGAAAAATAGAAAACGAGTCGTCTTGCCATGAAACTTCACATGAAGGTTTAAGGGACCATTGTATGAATTTACAAGCCATAAAAATGGCATTGGAACATACAAATATGAAGATGTACCTAAACCCACCTACCACCCTTTTGATCCACGGCTTGCGCATCCCGTCTCTCTGGCCGACGTAGTGCTCGCCTGCCCGCCCGCCCCCTCATTTTGTCGGTTGGCTTAAGCATCGGAGTTCATTCCCAGTCTAAGATCAGACTGGACTGAGGGTTGTGACAGCAGGATCGATAGCACATAGAGAGGGACCTGACCAATCCCCGGCTTGCGCATCTTGCCCGTCTGGCCGGCTGAGCGCCCGTACGCTCATTTCGTGGGTTGACTTAGGCATACGGAGTTCATTCCTAGTCTAAGCATATGGAGTTCATTCCCAAAATAAGATCAGACTAGGCCGAGGGTTGTGGCAGCACAAGCTGGGCTCAGGCATGTGCTGGTGCCGCATTTGTCTTCGTCGGGGCACCTTCGTCGGAGCATCGTCGAAGAACCTGACCGGCAGCGTTCGGGTTCCAGCGATCGGGGGGCCAGGGGGTGTGCGCACATGATGTGCGATGGGTGCTGGTACTTGGCCCTTATATTGGCCCCCTATCCCTCATCAAACCTTGAGAACTCACACCCTCTTAAAGAGCATTTGCGATTTTACAGGTTTGCTGCCAGTAGCCATTAAAGTGTCTGAAATGGGGTCACTTTTTTCAAATGGTCACAAAATCTTGTACACTTCGAGTTTTTAGCTGAATGATTTTGTGCATACCAACAAAAATACAAGGATCACGCCTACCAAGTTTGGGGCCAAAACTCTTTTCGAAAAAATTTTAAAAAATCTCGAACCGCTAAAAGTTTTGAAAATCATGAAAAATAGAAAATGAGTCGTCTTGCCATGAAACTTCACGTGAAGGCTTGAGGGGTCCATTGTATGAATTTACAAGCCATAAAAATGGCATTGGCATGTAGAAATATGAAGATGTGCCTAAACCCACCTACCACCCTATCGATCCATGGCTTGCGCATCCCGTCTCTTTGGCCGACATAGTGCCCGCCCGTCAGCCCGGACGCTCATTTCATCAGTTGGCTTAGGCATACGGAGTTCATTCCCAGTGTAAGATCGAACTGGACCAAAGGTTGCAACAGCAGGTTTGGCAGCACGTAGAGGGGGACCTGGTCGATCCCCGGCTTACGCATCCCACCCCTAAGGCCGGCTGAGCGCCCGCACGCTCGTTTCATGGGTTGACTTAGGAACACGGAGTTCATTCCCAGTCTAAGATCGGACTGGACCAAGGGTTGCGGCAGCACATGCTGGGCTCGAGCATGTGCTGGTGTCGCATTTCTCTTCATCGGGGCACCATCGCCAGAGCAACGCCGGAGAACCTGACTGGCGGCATTGGGGTTTCGACGATCGGAGGGGCCGGGGGGGTGTACACACATGATGTGCGATGGGTGGTGGTACTTGGCCCTTATTGGCCCCCTATCCCTCATCAAACCTCGAGAACTCACACCCCCTTAAAGAGCATTTGAGATTTTACCGGTTTGCTGCTAATAGCCATTAAAGTGTCTGAAATGGGGACACTTTTTTCAAATGGTCACAAAATCTTGTACACTTCGAGTTTTTAGCTGAATTTTTTTTTGCATGCCAACAAAAATACAAGGATCACGTCTACAAAGTTTGGGCAAAACTCCTTCCGAAAAAATTTTAAAAAATCCCGAACCGTAAAAAGTTCCAAAAATCGTGAAAAATAGAAAACGAGTCGTCTTGCCATGAAACTTCACGTGAAGGCTTAAGGGACCATTGTATGAATTTAAAAGCCATAAAAATGGCTTTGGCATGCAGAAACATGATGATGTGCCAAAACCCACCAACCACCCTATCGATCCACGGCATGCAAATCTCGTCTCTCAAGTCGACGTAGTGCCCGCCCGTCCGCCTACCCGCCTGCCCGTATTTTTCATCAGTTGGCTTAGGCATACGGAGTTCATTCCCAGTCCAAGATTAGACCGGACTGAGGGTTGCGGTAGCAGGATCTGTAGCACGCAGAGGGAGACCCAGCCGATCCCCAGCTTGTGCATCCCGCCCCTCTGGTCGACTGAGCGCCCGCATGCTCGTTTCGTGGTTTGACTTAGGCATACGGAGTTCATTCCTAGTCTGAGATCGGACCGAACCGAGGGTTGCGACAGCACATGCTGGGCTCGGGCATGTGCTGGGGCTGTATTTTTCTTCGTCGGGGCACCATCGCCGGAGCATCGTCAGAAAACCTGACTGGCGGTGTTAGGGTTCCGGCGATCGGGGGACCGGGGGGTGTGCGCACATGATGTGAGATGGGTGTTGGTACTTGGCCCTTTTATTGGCCCCCTATCCCTCATCAAACCTCGAGAACTCACACCCCCTTAAAGAGCATTTGAGATTTTACAGGTTTGTTGCCAGTAGCAATTAAAGTGTCTGAAATGGGGACACTTTTTTCAGATGGTCACAAAATCTTGTACACTTCCAGTTTGTAGGTGACTTTTTTTATGAATGCCAACAAAAAGACAAGGATCACATCTACCAAGTTTGGGGCCAAAACTCCTTCCAAAACAATTTTAAAAAATCCTGAACCGTAAAAAGTTTCAAAAATAGTGAAAAATAGAAAATGAGTCGTCTTGCCATGAAACTTCACGTGAAGGCTTAAGGGACCATTGTATGAATTCACAAGCCATAAAAATGGCATTGGCATGTAGAAATATGCAGATGTGCCTAAACCCACCTACCACCCTATCGATCCACAGCTTGCGCATCCCGTCTCTCTGGCCGACGTAGTTTCGCCCGCCCGCCTGGCCACTCATTTCGTCGGTTGGCTTAGGCATACGGAGTTCATTCCCAGTCTAAGATTGGACTGGACTGAGGGTTGGGGCAGCAGGATTTGCAGCACGCAGAGGGGAACCCGATCGATCCCCGGCTTGCGCATCCCGCCCCTCTACCCGGCTAAGCGCCCGTACGCTTGTTTCGTGGGTTGACTTAGGCATACGGAGTTCATTCCCAGTCTAAGATCGGACCGGACTGAGGGTTACGACAGCATATGCTGGGCTCGGGCATGTGCTAGTGCCGTATTTCTCTACGTCGGGGCACCATCACCGGAGCATCGCCGGAGAACTTGACCGACGGCATTGGGGTTCCGACGATCGGGGGGGTCCGGGGGGTGAGCACACATGATGTGCGATGGGTGCTGGTACTTGGCCCTTATATTGGCCCCTATCCCTCATCAAACCTCGAGAACTCACACCCCCTTAAAGAGCATTTGAGATTTTACAGGTTTGCTGCCAGTAGCCATTAAAGTGTCTGAAATGGGGACACATTTTTCAAATGGTCACAAAATCTTGTACACTTCGAGTTTTTAGCTCAATTTTTTTTGTGCATGCCAAAAAAATACAAGGATCACCTTTACCAAATTTGGGGCCAAAACTACTTCCAAAAAAATTTAAAAAAATCCCTAACCACAAAAAGTTTTGAAAATCGTGAAAAATAGAAAACGAGTCGTCTTGCCATGAAACTTGACGTGAAGGCTTAAGGGACCATTGTATGAATTTACAAGCCATAAAAATGGCATTGACACACAAAAATATGAACATGTGCCTAAACCCACCTACCACCCTATCGATCCACGGCTTGCGCATCCCGTCTCTCTGGCCGACGTAGTGCCCGCCCGCCCGCTCGCCCTCTCATTTCGTCGGTTAGCTTAGGCATACGGAGTTCATTCCCAGTCTAAGATTGGACCGGACCAAGAGTTGCTACAGCAAGATCGACAGCACACAGAGGAGGACCCAGCCGATCCCCAGCTTACGCATCCCGCCCTCTGGCCGGCTGAGCACCCGTACGCTCGTTTCATGGGTTCACTTAGGCATACGGAGTTCATTTCCAGTCTAAGCATACGGAGTTCATTCCCAGTCTAAGATCGGACCAGACCAAGGGTTGTGGCAGCACATGCTGGGATCGGGCATGTCCTGGTGCCGCATTTTTCTTCGTCGGGGCACCATTGCCGGAGCATCGTCAGAGAACCTGACCGACGGCATTGGGGTTCTGGCGATTGGGGGGGCCGGGGTGGGTGTGCGCACATGATGTGCGTTGGGTGCTGGTTCTTGGCCATTATATTGGCCCCCTATTCCTCATCAAACCTCGAGAACTCACACCCCCTTAAAGAGCATTTGAGATTTTACAGGTTTGCTGCCAGTAGCCATTAAAGTGTTTGAAATGGGGACATATTTTTCAAATGGTCACAAAATCTTGTACACTTCGATTTTTTAGCTGAATTTTTTTGTGCATGCCAACAAAAATTCAAGGATCACCTTTACCAAGTTTGGGGCCAAAACTACTACCGAAAAAATTTAAAAAAATCCCTAACCACAAAAAGTTCTAAAAATCGTGAAAAATAAAAAATGAGTCGTCTTGCCATCAAACTCCACATGAAGGCTTAAAGGACCATTGTATGAATTTACAAGCCATAATAATGGCATTGGCACACAAAAATATGAAGATGTACCTAAACCAACCTACCACCCTATTGATCCACGGCTTGCGCATCCCGTCTCTCTGGCCGGCGTAGTGCCAGCCCGCCCACCCGCCCTCTCGTTTCGTCGGTTGGCTTAGGCATACGGAGTTCATTCCCAGTCTAAGATCAGACCGGACCGAGGGTTGCAGCAGTAGGATCGGCAGCATGCAGAGGGGGACGCCGTCGATCCCCAGCTTACGCATCCCGCCCCTCTGGCCAGCTGAGCGCCCACACGCTCGTTTCGTGGGTTGACTTAGGCATACGGAGTTCATTCCCAGTCTAAGCATACGGAGTTCATTCCCAGTCTAAGATCGAACCGGACCGAGGGTTGCGGCAGCACATGCTAGGCTCTAGCATGTGCTGGTGCCACATTTTTCTTCACCGGGGCACCATCGCCGGACCGTCATCGGAGAACCTGACCGGTGACATTGGGGTTCCAGCGATCGGGGGGGTCGGGGGGGTGTGCGCACTTGATGTGCGATGGGTGCTGGTACGTGGCCCTTATATTGGCCCTCTATCTCTCATCAAACCTCCAGAACTCACACCCCCTTAAAGATCATTTGAGATTTTACAGGTTTGCTGCCAGTAGCCATTAAAGTGTCTGAAATGGGGACACTTTTTCAAATGGTCACAAAATCTTGTACACATCGAGTTTTTAGCTGAATTTTTTTGTGCATGCCAAAAAAATACAAGGATCACGTCTACCAAGTTTGGGGCCAAAAATCCATCCGAAAAAATTTTAAAAAATCCTGAATCGCAAAAAGTTTCAAAAATCGTGAAAAATAGAAAACGAGTCCTCTTGCCAAGAAACTTCACGTGAAGGCTTAAGGGACCATTGTATGAATTTACAAGCTATAAAAATGGCATTGGCATGCAGAAATATGTAGATCTTCCTAAGCCCACCTACCACCCTATCGATCCATGGCTTGCGCATCCCGTCTCTTTGGCCAACGTAGTGCCCTTCCGCCCGCCCACTCGTTTCGTCAGTTGGCTTAGGCATACGGAGTTCATTCCTAGTCTAAGATCGGACTGGACCAAGGGTTGTGGCAGTAGGATTGGTAGAATGCAGAGGGGGACTCGACCGATCCCCGGCCTGCTCATCCCGCCCCTCTGGCCGGTTGAGCACCCGCACGCTCATTTCGTGGGTTGAATTAGGCATACGGAGTTCATTCCCAGTCTAAACATACAAAGTTCAATCCCAGTCTAAGATCAGTCCAGACCGAGGGCTGCAGCAGCACATGCTGGGCTCGGGCATGTGCTGGTGCTGCATTTTTCTTTGTCGGGGCATCATTGTCGGAGCATCGCTGGAGAACCTGACCCGCGGCATTGGGGTTCCAGCGATCGGGGGGCTGGTGGGGGTGTGCGCACATGATGTGTGATGGGTGCTGGTACTTTGCCCTTATATTGGCCCCCTATGCCTCATCAAACCTCTAGAACTCACACCCCCTTAAAGAGCATTTGAGATTTTACAGGTTTGCTGCCAGTAGCCATTAAAGTGTCTGAAATGGGGACACTTTTTTCAAATGGTCACAAAATCTTGTACACTTTGAGTTTTTAGCTGAATTTTTTTTTGCATGCCAGCAAAAATACAAGGATCACGTCTACCAAGTTTGGGCCAAATCTTCTTTCGAAGAAATTTTAAAAAATCCCAAACCGTAAAAAGTTTTAAAAATCATGAAAAATAAAAAAACGAGTCGTCTTGCCATGAAACTTCACGTGAAGGCTTAAGGGACCATTGTGAATTTACAAGCCATAAAAATGGCATTGGCATGCAGAAATATGAAGATGTGCCTAAACCCACCTACCACCCTATCAATCCATGGCTTGCGCTTCCCGTCTCTCTGGCCGGCGTAGTGCATGCCCGTCCGCCAGCTCGCTCGTTTCGTCGGTTGGCTTAGGCATACAGAGTTCTTTCCTAATCTGAGATCAGACCGGACAAAGGGTTGTGGCAGCAGGATTGATCGCACACAGAGGGGGACCCGGCTGATCCCCGGCTTGCGCATCCCGCCCCTCTGGCTGGCTGAGCGCCTGCACGCTCGTTTCGTGGGTTGACATAGGCATACGGAGTTCATTCCCAGTCTAAGCATACGGAGTTCTTTCCCAGTCTAAGATCGAACGGGATTGAGGGTTGCGACAGCACATGCTAGGCTCGGGCATGTGCTGGTGCCATATTTTTCTTCGTCGGGGTGCCATCGTCGGAGCATCGCCGGAGAACCTGATCGACGGCATTGGGGTTCGGCGATCGGGGGGGCCGGGGGGTGTGCACACATGATGTGCGATGGGTGCTGGTACTTGGCCCTTGTATTGGCCCCCTATCTCTCATCAAACCTCTAGAACTCACACCCCCTTAAAAAGCATTTGAGATTTTACAGGTTTGCTACCAGTAGCCATTAAAGTGTCTGAAATGGGGACACTTTTTTCAAATGGTCACAAAATCTTGTACACTTTGAGCTTTTAGCTGAATTTTTTGTGCATGCCAACAAAAATACAAGGATCACGTCTACCAAGTTTGGGGCTAAAACTCCTTTCGAAAAAATTTTAAAAAATCCCGAACCGTAAAAAGTTTCAAAAATCGTGAAAAATAGAAAACGAGTTGTGCTGCCATGAAACTTCACTTGAAGGCTTAAGGGACCATTGTATGCATTTACAAACCATAAAAATGGCTTTGGCATGCAGAAATATGAAGCTGTACCTAAACCCACCTACCACCCGATCGATCAACGGCTTGCGCATCCTGTCTCTCTGGCCGGCGTAGTTCCCGCCCGCCCGCCCGCCCGCTCGTTTCGTCGGTTGGCTTAGGCATACGGAGTTCATTCCCAGTCTATGATCATACCGAACTGAGGGTTGCGGCAGCAGGATCGGTAGCACACAGAGGGGGACCCGATCGATCCCCGATTGCGCATCCCACCCTTCTGGCCGGCTGAACGCCCGCACGCTTGTTTCATGGGTTGACTTAGGGTTACGGAGTTCATTCCCAATCTAAGCATACGGAGTTCATTCCCAGTCTAAGATCGGACTGGACCGAGGGTTGTGGCAGCACATACTGGGCTCGGGCATGTGCTGGTGCTGCATTTTTCTTCCCCAGGAAACCATCGACGGAGCATCGCCGGAGAACTTAACCAGCGGCATTAGGGTTCCGTCGATCGGGGGGGCTGGGGGGTGTGCGCACACGATGTGCGATGGGTGCTGGTATTTGGCCCTTATATTGGCCCCCTATCCCTCATCAAACCTCTAGAACTTACACCCCCTTAAAGAGCAATTGAGATTTTACAGGTTTGCTGCCAGTAGCCATTAAAGTGTCTGAAATGAGGACACTTTTTTCGAATGGTCACAAAATATTGTACACTTTGATTTTTTAGCTGAATTTTTTTGTGCATGCCAAAAAAAACACAAGGATCACGTCCACCAAGTTTGGGGCTAAAATTCCTTCCAAAAAAATTTTGAAAAATCCCGAACCGTAAAAAGTTTTGAAAATCGTGAAAAATAGAAACGAGTCATCTTGCCATGAAACTTCACGTGAAGGCTTAAGGGACCATTGTGTGCATTTACAAGCCATAAAAATGGCATTGGCATGCATAAATATGAAGATGTGCCTAAACCCACCTACCACCCGATCGATCCATGGCTTGCGCATCCTGTCTCTCTGGCCGGCGTAGTTCCTGCCCGCCCGTCCGCTCATTTCATCGGTTGGCTTAGGCATACGGAGTTCATTCCCAGTGTAAGATCAGACCGGACTGAGGGTTGTGGCAGCAGGATCGGTAGCACACAGAGGGGGACCCGACCGATCCCCGGTTGTGCATCCCACCCCTCTGGCCGGCTAAGCGCCCGTACGCTCGTTTCATGGGTTTACTTACGCATACGAAGTTCATTCCCAATCTAAGCATACGGAGTTCATTCCCAGTCTAAGATCGGACTGGACCAAGGGTTGCGGCAGCACATGCTGGGCTCGGGCATGTGCTGGTGCCGCATTTTTCTACCTCGGGGCTCCATTGCCGGAGCATCGTCGGAGAACTTGAACAGCGGCATTAGGGTTCTGGCGATCGGGGGGACCGGGGGGGTGTGCGCACATGATGTGCGATGGGTGCTGGTACTTGGCCCTTATATTGGCCCCCTATCCCTCGTCAAACCTTGAGAACTCACACTCCCTTAAAGAGCATTTGAAATTTTACAGGTTTGCTGCCAGTAGCCATTAAAGTGTCTGAAATGGGGACACTTTTTTCAAATGGTCACAAAATGTTGTACGCTTCGTGTTTTTAGCTGAGTTTTTTTGTGCATGACAACAAAAATACAAGGATCACGTCTACCAAGTTTGGCTCCAAAACTCCTTCCGAAAAAATTTTGAAAAATCCCAAACCGTAAAAAGTTTTGAAAATTGTGAAAAATAGAAAACGAGTAGTCTTGCCATGAAACTTCACGTGAAGGCTTAGGGGACCATGTATGAATTTACAAGCCATAAAAATGGCATTGCCAAGCAAAAATATGAAGATGTGCCTAAACCCACCTACCACCCTATCGATCCACGGCTTGCGCATCCCGTCTCTCTGGCCGACGTAGTGCCCGCCCTCACGTCTACCAAGTTTGGGGCTAAAACTCCTTTCGAAAAAATTTTGAAAAATCCCGAACCGCAAAAGGTTTTGAAAATCGTGAAAAATAGAAACGAGTCGTCTTGCCATGAAACTTCACGTGAAGGCTTAAGGGACCATTGTATGCATTTACAAGCCATAAAAATGGCATTGGCATGCAGAAATATGAAGATATGCCTAAACCCACCTACCACCCGATCGATCCACGGCTTACGCATCCTGTCTCTCTGGCCGGCATAGTTCCCGCCCGCCCGCTCATTTCATCGGTTGGCTTAGGCATACGGAGTTCATTCCCAGTCTAAGATCAGACCAGATTGAAGGTTGTGGCAGCAACATCGGCAGCACATAGAGGGGGACTCGGTTGATCCCCGGCTTGTGATCCCGCCCCTCTGGCCGATTGAGCGCCCGCACGCTCGTTTCGTGGGTTGACTTAGGCATACGGAGTTCATTCCCAATCTAAGCATACAGACTTCATTCCCAGTCTAAGATTGGACTGGACTGAGGGTTGCGGCAGCACATGCTGGGCTCGAGCATGTGCTGGTGCCGCATTTTTCTTCCCCGGGGCTCCATCGCCGGAGCATCGTCGGAGAACTTGAACAGCGACATTGGGGTTTCGACGATCGGGGGGGCCGGGGGGGTGTGCGCACATGATGTGAGATGGGTGCTGGTACTTGGCCCTTATATTGGCCCCCTATCCCTCAACAAACCTCGAGAACTCACACCCCCTTAAAGAGCATTTGAGATTTTATAGGTTTGCTGCCAGTAGCCATTAAAGTGTTTGAAATGGGGACACTTTTTTCAAATGGTCACAAAATCTTGTACACTTCGAGTTTTTAGCTGAATTTTTTTTTGCATGACAAAAAAAATACAAGGATCACGTCTACCAAGTTTGGCTCCAAAAATCCTTCTGAAAAAACTTTGAAAAATCCAAAACCGAAAAAAAATTTTGAAAATCGTGAAAAATAGAAAATGAGTCGTCTTGCCATGAAACTTCACGTGAAGGCTTAGGGGACCATTGTATGAATTTACAAGCCATAAAAATCGCATTGGCATGCAAAAATATGAAGATGTGCCTAAACCCACTTACCACCCTATCGATCCACGGCTTGTGCATCCCGTCTCTCTGGCCGGCATAGTGCCTGCCCGCCCGCCCGCTCTTTTTGATAGTTGGCTTAGGCATACGGAGTTCATTCCCAATCTAAGATTGGACCGGACCGAGGGTTGCGGCAGCAGAATCGGTAGCATGCAGAGGGGTACTCGGTCGATCCCTGGCTTCTTCATCCTGCCCCTCTGGCCGGCTGAGCGTCCGCACGCTCGTTTCATGGGTTGACTTAGGCATATGGAGTTCATTCCTAGTCTAAGCATACGGAGTTCATTCCAGGGTGAAAAAATTTTAAAAAATCCCGTTTCTCTGGCCAACGTAGTTCCCGTCTGCCCGTCTGCTCGTTTCGTCGGTTGGCTTAGGCATATAGCGTTCATTCCCAGTCTAAGATCAGACCGGACCGAGGGTTGTGGCAGCACATGTTGGGCTCGGGAATGTGCTGGTGCCGCATTTTTCTTCGTCTGGGCACCATCGTCGGAGCATCATCGGAGAACTTAATCGGTGGCATTGGGGTTCCGACGATCGGGGGGGCCGGGGGGGTGTGCACACATGATGTGCGATGGGTGCTGGTACTTGGCCCTTATATTGGCCCACTATCCCTCGTCAAACCTTGAGAACTCACACCCCCTTAAAGAGCATTTGAGATTTTACAGGTTTACTGCCAATAGCAATTAAAGTGTCTGAAATAGGGACACTTTTTTCAAATGGTCACAAAATCTTTTACACTTAGTGTTTTTAGCTGAATTTTTTTATGCATGCCAATAAAAATACAGGGATCACGTCTACTAAGTTTCTTGCCAAAACTCTTTTCGAAAAAATTTTAAAAAATCTTGAACTGTAAAAATTTTTGAAAATCATGAAAAATAGAAAACGAGTCATCTTGCCATGAAACTTAACATGAAGGCTTAAAGGACCATTGCATGAATTTACAAGCCATAAAAATGGCATTGGCATGCAGAAATATGAAGATGTGCCTAAACCCACCTACAACCCTATTGATCCACGGCTTGCGCATCCCTCTCTCTGGCCAGTGTGGTGCCCACCCGCCCGCCCGCTTGCTTATTTCGTTGGTTGGCTTAGGCTTACGGAGTTCATTCCCAAACTAAGATCAGACGGACCGAAGGTAGTGGCAGTAGGATCGGCAGCACACAGAGGGGGACCCAATCGATCCTCGACTTGCGCATCTCACCCCTCTGGCCGACTGAGCGCCCACATGTTCGTTTCGTGGGTTGACTTAGGCATACGGAGTTTATTCCCAGTCTAAGCATACGGAGTTCATTCCTAGTCTAAGATCGAACCGTAAAAAGTTTTAAAAATCGTCAAAAATAGAAAATGAGTCGTCTTGCCATGAAACTTCACGTGAAGGCTTAAGGGACCATTGCATGAATTTACAAGCCATAAAAATGGCTTTGGCACGCAGAAATATAAAGATGTGCCTAAACCCACCTACCACCCTATCAATCCACGACTTGCGCATCCCATCTCTCTGGCCGGCGTAATACCCGCCCGCCTACCCACCCGCTCGTTTCATCGGTTGGCCTAGGCATACGGAGTTCATTCCCAGTCTAAGATCAGACCAGACCAAGGGTTGCGGCAGCAGGATCAGTAGCACACAGTGGGGGACCCGACCGATCCCTGGCTTGCGCCCGCACGCTTGTTTCATGGGTTAACTTAGGCATACAGAGTTCATTCCAAGTCTAAGCATACGAAGTTCATTCCCAGTCTAAGATCAGACCGGACTGAGGTTGCAGCAGCACATGCTGGGCTCGGGCATATGCTGCACCGTATTTTTCTTTGTCGGGGCACCATCGCCGGAGCATCACCGGAGAACCTGACCTGCGGCATTAGGGTTCCGGTGATCGGGGGGGTCGGGGGGGTTGTGCGCACATGATGTGCGATGGGTGCTGGTACTTGGCATTTCTATTGGCCCTTATCCCTGATCAAACCTCAAGAACTCACATCCCCTTAAAGAGCATTTGAGATTTTATAGGTTTTCTGCCAGTAGCAATTAAAGTGTCTGAAATGGGGACACTTTTTTCAAATGATCACAAAATCTTGTACATTTCAAGTTTTTACCTGAATTTTTTTGTGCATGCCAAAAAAAATACAAGGATCACGTCGATTAAGTTTGGGGCCAAAACCCCTTTCGAAAAAATTTAAAAAAATTTTGAACCTAAGCATATGGGCCAAAACTCGATTCGTGGGTTGACTTAGGCATACGGAGTTCATTCCCAGTCTAAGCATACAGAGTTCATTCCCAGTCTAAGATCAGACCGGACCGAGGTTGCAGTAGCACATGCTAGGCTTGGGCATATGCTGGTGCCGTATTTTTCTTTGCCAGGGCACCATCGCCGGAGCATCATCGGAGAACCTGACCGGCGGCATTAGGGTTCCGATGATTGAGGGGGATGGGGGGTGTGCGCACATGATGTGCGATGGGTGCCGGTACTTGGCCCTTATATTGGCCCCCTATCCCTCATCAAAGCTTGAGAACTCACACCCTATCGATCCCCGGCTTGTACATCCCGCCCCTCTGGCCGGCTGAGCACCCGCACGCTCGTTTCGTGGGTTGACTTAGGCATACGGAGTTCATTCCCAGTCTAAGCATATGGAGTTTATTCCCAGTCTAAGATCAGACCGGACCGAGGGTTGCGGGAGCACATGCTGGGCTTGATCATGTGTTGGTGATGTATTTTTCTTCGCCGGGGCACCATCGTCGGAGCATCGTCGGAGAACCTGATTGGCGGTATTGGGGTTCCGACGATCGGGGGGACCGGGGGGTTGTTCGCACATAATGTGCGATGAGTGCTGGTACTTGGCCCTTATATTGGCCCCCTATCCCTCATCAAACCTCGAGAACTCACATCCCCTTAAAGAGCATTTGACATTTTACAGGTTTGCTGGCAATAGCCATTAAAGTGTCTGAAATGGGGACACTTTTTTCAAATGATCACAAAATCTTGTACACTTCGAGTTTTTAGTTGAATTTTTTTTTACATGCCAACAAAAATACAGGGATCAAGTCTACCAAGTTTGAGGCCAAAACTCCTTCTGAAAAAATTTTAAAAAATCCTGAACCGCAAAAAGTTTCAAAAATCATGAAAAATAAAAAACGAGTCGTCTTGCCATGAAACTTCACGTCAAGGCTTAAGGGACCATTGTATGAATTTACAAGCCATAAAAATGGCATTGGCATGCAGAAATATGAAGATGTGCCTAAACCCACCTACCACCCTATCGATCCACGCTTGTGCATCCCGTCTCTCTGGCCGGTGTAGTGCTCGCCCGCCCGCCCGCTCGTTTCGTCGGTTGGCTTAGGCATACGGAGTTCATTCCCAGTCTAATATCGGACCAGACTGAGGGTTGTGGAAGTAGGATCGGTAGCACGCAGAGGGGGACCCAGCTGATCCCTGGCTTAAGCATCCCGCCCCTTTGGCCGGCTAAGCGTCTGCACGCTCGTTTCGAGGGTTGATTTAGGCATACGGAGTTCATTCCCAGTCTAAGCATATGGAGTTCATTCCCAGTCTAAGATTGGACCTGATCGAGGGTTGCAGCAGCACATGCTGGGCTCACGTAGGTGCTGGTGCTGCATTTTTCTTTGCCTGGGCACCATCGTCAGAGCACCGTCGGAGAACCTGACCGGCGGCATTGGGGTTCCGATGATCGGGGGGGCCGGGGGGTGTGCGCACATATGTGCGATGGTTTCTGGTACTTGGCCCTTATATTGGCTCCCTATCCCTCATCAAACCTCAAGAACTCACACCCCCTTAAAGAGCATTTGAGATTTTACAGGTTTGCTGCCAGTAGCCATTAAAGTGTCTGAAATGGGGACACTTTCTTCAAATGGTGACAAAATCTTGCACACTATGAGTTTTTAGCTGAATTTGTTTGTGCATGCCAACAAAAATACAAGGATCACATCTACCAATTTGGGGCCAAAACTCCTTCTGAAAAAATTTTAAAAAATCTCGAACCGTAAAAAGTTTCAAAAATCATGAAAAATAGAAAATCAGTTGTCTTGCCATGAAACTTCACGTGAAGGCTTAAGGGACCATTGTATGAATTTACAAGCCATAAAAATGGCATTGGCATGCAGAAATATGAAGATGTGCCTAAACCCACCTATCGCCCTATCGATCCAAGGCTTGCGCATCCCGTCTCTCTGGCCGGCGTAGTGCCCGCCCGCCCACCCGCCCGCTTGTTTCGTCAGTTGGCTTAGGCATACGGAGTTCATTCCCAGTCTAAGATTAGACCGAACTGAGGGTTGCGACAGCAGGATCGACAGGACGCAGAGGGGGACCCGGTCGATCCTTGGCTTACGCATCCCGACCCTCTGGATGGCTGAGCGCCCACACGCTCTTTTCGTGGGTTGACTTAGGCATACGGAGTTCATTCCCAGTCTAAGCATACGGAGTTCATTCCCAGTCTAAGATCGAACTGGACTAAGGCTTTCGGCAGCACATGCTGGGCTCGGGCATGTGCTGGTGCCACAGTTTTCTTCGTCGGGGCACCATCGTCGGAGCACCTGATCGGCGGTATTGGGGTTCCGACGATCGGGGGTCCGGGTGGGAGTGCGCACATGATGTGTGATGGGTGCTGGTACTAGGCCCTTATATTAGCTCCCTATCCCTCATCAAACCTCAGGAACTGACACCCCTTTAAAGAGCATTTGAGATTTTACAGGTTTGTTACCAGTAGCCATTAATGAGTCTGAAATGGGGACACTTTTTTCAAATGGTCACAAAATCTTGTACACTTCGAGTTTTTAGCTGAATTTTTTTGTGCATACTAAAAAAAATAGAAGGATCACGTCTACCAAGTTCAGGGCCAAAACTCCTTCCGAAAAAATTTTAAAAAATCTCAAACCGTAAAAAGTTTAAAAAATCATGAAAAAGAGAAAACGAGTCGTCTTGACATGAAACTTCATGTGAAAGCTTAAGGGACCAATGTATGAATTTACAAGCCATAAAAATGTTATTGGCATGCAGAAATATGAAGATGTGCCTAAACCCACCTACCACCCTATCGATCCAAGGCTTGCGCATCCCACCTCTCAGGCCAGTGTAGTGCCCGCCAGCCCGCTCACCTGGTCGTTCGGTCGGTTGGCATAGGTATACGGAGTTCATTCCTAGTCTAAGATCAGATCAGACCAACGATTGTGGTAGCAGGATCGATAGCATACAGAAGGGGACCCGACTGATCCCTGGCTTACGCATCCCGCCCCTCTGGTCGACTGAGCGCCTGCACGCTCTTTTCGTGGGTTGACTTAGGCATACGGAGTTCATTCCCAGTCTAAGCATACGAAGTTCTTTCCCAATCTAAGATCGGAATGGACCGAGAGTTGCGACAGCACATGCTGGGCTCGGGCATGTGCTGGTGCCATATTTTTCTTCGTCGGGGCACCATCGCAACAGCATCATCGGAGAACCTGACCGACGGCATTAGGGTTCCGACGATCGGGGGGGCCCGGGGGGTCTACGCACATGATGTGCGATGGGTGCTGCTACTTGGCTCTTATATTGGCCCCCCATCCCCCATCAAACCTCGAGAACTCACACCCCCTTAAAGATCATTTGAGATATTACAGGTTTGCTGCCAGTAGCCATTAAAGTGTCTGAAATGAGGACATTTTTTTCAAATGGTCACAAAATCTTGTACACTTTGAGTTTGTAGCTAAATTTTTTTATGCATGCCAACAAAAATACAAGGATCACGTCTGCCAAGTTTGGGGCCAAACCTCCTTCCAAAAAAATTTTAAAATATCTCAAACCGTAAAAAGATTAAAAAATTGTGAAAAATAGAAAACGAGTCGTCTTGCCATGCAACTTCACGTGAAGGCTTAAGGGGCCATTGTATGAATTTACAAGCCATAAAAATGGCATTGGCACGTAGAAATATGAAGATGTGCCTAAACCCACCTACCACCCTATCTATCCACGGCTTGCGCATCCCGTCTCTCTGGCCGGCGTAGTGCCCGCCCACCCGCATGTTTCGTCAGTTTGCTTAGGCATACGGAGTTCATTCCCAGTCTAAGATTAGACCAGACTGAGGGTTGTGGCAGCAGGATCGGCAGCACACAGAGGGGGACCCAATCGATCCTCGGCTTGTGCATCCTGCCCCTCTGGCCGGCTGAGCATCCGCGCACTTGTTTCGTGGGTTGACATAGGCATACGAAGCTCATTCCCAGTCTAAGCATACGTAGTTCTTTCCCAGTCTAAGATCGAACCGGACTGGGGGTTACGACAGCACATGCTAGGCTCAGCTATGTGCTGGTGCCGCATTTTTCTTCGCTGGGGCACATCGCCGGAGCATCATCGGAGAACCTGACCGGTGGCATTGGGGTTCCAACGATCAGGGGGGCCGGGGGGTGTACGTACATGATGTGCGATGGGTGCTGGTACTTGGCCCTTATAGTGGCCTCCTATCCTTCATCAAACCTCGAGAACTCACACCCCCTTAAAGAGCATTTGAGATTTTACAGGTTTGCTGCCAGTAGCCATTAAAGTGTCTGAATTGGAGACACTTTTTTCAAATGGTCACAAAATCTTGTACACTTCTACCAAGTTTTGGGGGAAAACTCCTTCCGAAAAAATTTTAAAAAATCCCAAACTGCAAAAAGTTTCAAAAATTGTGAAAAATAGAAAACGAGTCGTCTTGCCATGAAACTTAACATGAAGGCTTAAGGTACCATTGTATGAATTTACAAGCCATAAAAATGGCATTGGAACGCAGAAATATGAAGATGCGCCTAAACCCACCTACCACCCCATCGATCCATGGCTTGCGCATCCCATCTCTCTGGCCGACGTAGTGCCCGCCCGCCCGCACTCTTGTTTCGTGGGTTGACTTAGGCATACGGAGTTCATTCCCAGTCTAAGCAGACGAAGTTCATTCCCAGTGTAAGATCATACCGGACCGAGGGTTACGGTAGCACATGCTCGGCTCGAGCATGTGCTGGTGCCACATTTTTCTTCCTCGGGGCACCATCGTCGAAGCATCGTCAGAGAACCTGACGGCGGCATTAGGGTTCCGGCAATATGGGGCCGGGGGGTGTGTGCACCTGATGTGTGATGGGTGCTGGTACTTGGCCCTTCTATTGGCCCCTTATCGGTCATCAAACCTCGAGAACTCATACCCCCTTAAAGAGCTTTTGAGATTTTACAGGTTTGCTGCCAGTAGCCATTAAAGTGTCTGAAATGGGGACACTTTTATCAAATGGTCACAAAATCTTGTACACTTCGAGTTTTTAGCTGAATTTTTTTTTGCATGCCAAAAAAAATAGAAGTATCACGTCTACCAAGTTTGGGGACAAAACTGTTTCCAAAAAAGTTTTAAAAAATCCCAAACTTTAAAAAGTTTCAAAAATTATGAAAAATAGAAAATGAGTCGTCTTGCCATGAAACTTCACGTGAAGGATTAAGGGACCATTGTATGAATTTACAAGCCATAAAAATGGCATTGGCATGCAGAAATATGAAGATGTGCCTAAACCCACCTACCAGCCTATCAATCAATGGCTTGCGCATCCCGTCTCTTTGGCCTGCGTAGTGCCCGCCCGTCCGCTCATTTCGTCGGTTGGCTTAGGCATACAGAGTTCATACCTAGTCCAAGATCAGACCAGACTGAGCGTTGTGGCAGAAGGATCGACAGCACGTAGAAGGGGAACCCGACCGATCCCCAACATGTGCATCACGCCTCTCTGGTCGGCTGAGCACCCGTACGCTCATTTCGTGGGTTGACTTAGGCATACGGATTGGGGTTCCGGTGATCAGGGGGCCGGGGGGGTGTGCATACACGATGTACGATGGGTGCTGGTGCTTGGCCCTTATATTGGCCCCCTATCCCTCATCAAACCTCAAGAACTCACACACCCTTAAAGAGCATTTGAGATTTTACAGGTTTGCTGCCAGTAGCCAATAAAGTGTCTGAAATGGGGACACTTTTTTCAAATGGTCACAAAATCTTGTACACTTCGAGTTTTTAGCTGAATTTTTTTATGCATGCCAACCAAAATACAAATATCACGTCTACCAAGTTTGGGGACAAAACTGTTTCCAAAAAAGTTTTAAAAAATCCCAAACTTTAAAAAGTTTCAAAAATTATGAAAAATAGAAAATGAGTCGTCTTGCCATGAAACTTCACGTGAAGGATTAAGGGACCATTGTATGAATTTACAAGCCATAAAAATGGCATTGGCATGCAGAAATATGAAGATGTACCTAAACCCACCTACCACCTTATCGATCCACAGCTTGCGCATCCCGTCTCTCTGGTCGGCGTAGTGCCCGCCCGCCCTTCCGCCCGCTTGTTTCATCGATTGGCTTAGGCATACAGAGTTTATTCCCAGTCTAAGATCAGACCGGACCGAGGGTTACGGTAGTAGGATCGATAGCACGTAGAGGGGGACCCAGCTGATCCCCGACTTGAGCATCCCGCCCCTCTAGCTGGCTGAGCATCCGCACGTTCATTTCGTGGGTTGACTTAGACATACGGAGTTCATTCCCAGTCTAAGCATACGGAGTTCATTCCCAGTCTATGAACGGACCAGACCGAGGGTTACGGAAGCACATGCTGGGCTCGGGCATGTGCTGGTGCCGCATTTATCTTCGTCGGGGCACCATCACTGGAGCATCACCGGAGAACCCGACCGACGGCATTGGGGTTCCAATAATCGGGCGGCCGGAGGGTGTGCGCATATGATGTCCGATGGGTGCTGGTACTTGGACCTTATATTGGTCCCCTATCTCTCATCAATCCTTAAAGAGCATTTGAGAGTTTACAGGTTTGCTGCCAGTAGCAATTAAAGTGTCTGAAATGGGGACACTTTTTTCAAATGGTCATAAAATCTTGTACACTTCGAGTTTTTAGTTGATTTTTTTGTGCATGCCTACAAAAACACAAGGATCACGTCTACCAAGTTTGGGGCCAATAATCCTTACGAAAAAATTTTAAAAAATCCCGAACCTTAAAAAGTTTCAAAAATCCTGAAAAATAGAAACCGAGTCGTCTTGGCATGAAACTTCACGTGAAGGCTTAAGGGACCATTGTATGAATTTACAAGCCATGAAAATGGCATTGGCATGCAAAAATATGAAGATATGCCTAAACCCACCTACCACCCTATCGATCCACGGCTTGCGCATCCCGTCTCCCTGGCCGGCGTAGTGCCCGCCCGCCCGCCCGTTCATTTCGTCAGTTGGCTTAGGCATACGAAGTTCATTCCTAGTCTAAGATCAGATCAGACCGAGGGTTGCGGTAGCACATGCTGGGCTCGGGCATGTGCTAGTGTCGCATTTTTCTTCGTCGGGGCACCATCGTCGGGGCATCACCAGAGAACTTGACTAACGGCATTAGGGTTTCGGCGATCGGGGGGCCGGGGGGTGTGCGCACATGATGTGCGGTCGATGCTGGGACTTGGCCCTTATATTAGCCCCCTATCCCTCACCAAACCTCAAGAACTCATACCCCCTTAAAGAGCATTTGAGATTTTACAAGTTTGCTGCCAGTAGCCGTTACAGGTTTGCTGCCAGTAGCCATCAAATGGTCACAAAATCTTGTACACTTTGAGTTTTTAGCTGAAGTTTTTTGTGCATGCCAACAAAAATAAGGGGATCATGTCTACCAAGTTTGGGGCCAAAACTCCTTCCAAAAAAATTTTAAAAAATCTTGAACCGCAAAAAGATTCAAAACTTGTGAAAAATAGAAAACGAGTCATCTTGCCATGAAGCTTCACGTGAAGGCTTAAGGGACAATTGTATGAATTTACAAGCCATAAAAATGGCATTGGCTTGCAGAAATATGAAGATGTGCTTAGTGCCCGCCCGCCCGCTCGCACGTTTCGTCGGTTTGTTTAGGCATACGGAGTTCATTCCCAGTCTAAGATTGGACCAGACCGAGGGTTCCGGTAGCAGCATTGGCAGCATGCAGAGGGGGACCCGATCGATCCCTGGCTTGCGCATCCCACCCCTCTGGTCAGCTGACCGCCCGCACGCTCGTTTCATGGGATGACTTAGGCATACAGAGTTCATTCCCAGTCTAAGCATACGGAGTTCATTCCCAGTCTAAGATCGGTCCAGACAGAGGGTTGCGGCAGCACATTCTAGGCTCGGGCTTGTGTCGGTGCCGTATTTTTCTTCCCCGAGGCACCATCACAGGAGCATCGTCTGAGAACCTGACCGGCGGCATTGGGGTTCCGACGATCGGGGGGTCGGGGCGGTGTGCACACATGATGTGCGGTGGGTGCTGGTAGTTGGCCCTTATATTGGCCCCCTATCCCTTATCAAACCTTGGGAACTCACACCTCTTTAAAGAGCATTTGAGATTTTACAGGTTTGCTACCAGTAGCCATTAAAATGTCTGAATTGGGGACACTTTTTTCAAATGGTCACAAAATCTTGTACACTTCGAGTTTTTAGCTGAATTGTTTTGTGCATGCCAACAAAAATACAAGGATCATGTCTACCAAGTTTGGGGCCAAAACTCCTTTCGAAAAAATTTTAAAAAATCCCGAACCAAAAAAAGTTTCAAAAATCGTGAAAAATAAAAAACGAGTCGTCTTGCCATGAAACTTCATGTGAAGGCTTAAGGGACCATTGTATGAATTTACAAGCCATAAAAATGGCATTGGCACGTAGAAATATGAAGATGTGCCTAAGCCCACCTACCACCCTATTGATCCACGGCTTGCGCATCCCGTCTCTCTGGCCGATGTAGTGCTCGCCCGCCCGCCCACCCGCGCGCTCGTTTCGTCGGTTGGCTTAGGCATACGGAGTTCATTCCTAGTCTAAAAGGGGACTGGATCGAGGGTTGCAGCAGTAGGATCGGCAGCACGCAGAGGGGAACGCGGCTGATCCCCGGCTTGCGCATCCCGCCCCTCTGGCCGGCTGAGCGCCTGCACGCTCATTTCGTGGGTTGACTTAGGCATACGGAGTTCATTCTCGGGCGAAGCATACAGAGTTCATTCCCAGTCTAAGATCAGACCAGACTGATGGTTGCGGCAGCACATGCTGGGCTCGGTCAAAACGCAAAGGGGGACCCGGTCGACCCTCGGCTTACGCATCCCGCCCCTCTGGCTGGCTGAACACCCGCACGCTCGTTTCGTGGGTTGACTTAGGCACACAGAGTTCATTCCCAGTCTAAGATCAGTCCGGACAGAGGGTTGCGACAGCACATTCTAGCCTCGGACTTGTGCCGGTGCCGTATTTTTCTTCGCCGGGGCACCATCACCGAAGAACCTGACCAGCGGCATAAGGGTTCAGGCGATCGGGGGGGCCGGGGGGTGTGCGCACATGAAGTGCGATGGGTGCTGGTACTTGGCCCTTATATTGGCCCCCTATCCCTCATCAAACCTCGAGAACTCACACCCCCTTAAAGAGCATTTGAGATTTTACAGGTTTGCTGCCAGTTGCCATTAAAATGTCTGAAATGGAAACACTTTTTTCAAATGGTCACAAAATCTTGTACACTTCGAGTTTTTACCTGAATTTTTTTATGCATGCCAAAAAAAATACAAGGATCACGTCTATCAAGTTTGGGGTCAAAACTCCTATCGAAAAAATTTTAAGAAATCCTGAACCGTAAAAAGTTTCAAAAATCGTGAAAAATAGAAAACGAGTCGTCTTGCCGTGAAACTTCACGTGAGGGCTTAAGGGACCATTGTATGAATTTACAAGCCATAAAAATGGCATTGGCACACAAAAATATGAAGATGTGCCTAAACCCACCTACCACCCTATCAATCCACGGCTTGCGCATCCCGTCTCTCTGGCCGGCATGGTGCCCGCCCGCCTACCCATCCGCTTGTTTCGTTGATTGGGTTAGGCATACAGAGTTCATTCCCAGTCTAAGATCGAACCAGACCGAGAGTTGAGGCAGCAGGATCGGTAGCACGCAGAGGGGGACCCGGTCGATCCCCAGATTTCGCATCCCACCCCTCTGGTCGGCTGAGCGCCCGCACGCTCGTTCCGTGGGTTGACTTAGGCATACGGAGTTCATTGCCAGTCTAAGCATACGAAGTTTATTCCCAGTCTAAGATTGGACCGGACCGAGGGTTGCGACGGCACATGCTGGGCTCGGGCATGTGCTGGTGCCACATTTTTCTTCGTCGGGGCACTATTGTCAGAGCATCGTCGGAGAACCTAACCGGCGGTATTGGGGTTCCGACGATCGGGGGGGCTGGGGGGGTGTGCGCACATGATGTGTGATGGGTGCTGGTACTTGGCCCTTATATTGGCCTCCTATCCCTCATCAAACCAGGAGAACTCATACCCCCTTAAAGAGCATTTGAGATTTTACAGGTTTGCTACCAGTAGCCATTAAAGTGTCTGAAATGGGGACACTTTTTTCAAATGGTCATGAAATCTTGTACACTTCGAGTTTTTGGCTGACTTTTTTTGTGCATGCCAACAAAAATACAAGGATCATGTCTACCAAGTTTGGGGTGAAAACTCCTTCCAAAAAAACTTTAAAAAATCCCAAATCGTAAAAAGTTTCCAAAATCGTGAAAAATAGAAAAGGAGTCGTCTTGCCATGAAACTTCACGTGAAGGCTTAAGTGACCATTGTATGAATTTACAAGCCATAAAAAAGGCATTGGCATGCAGAAATATGAAGATGTGCCTAAACCCACCTACCACCTATCGCTCCACGGCTTGCACATCCCGTCTCTCTAGCCGGCGTAGTTCTCACCCGCCCGTCCGCTCGTTTCGTCGGTTTGCTTAGGCATACGAAGTTCATTCCCAGTCTAAGATCAAACTAGACCAAGGGTTGCGGTAGCAGGATCGATAGCTCACAAAGAAGAACCCGGCTAATCCTTGGCTTACGCATCCCGCCCCTCTGGTCGGCTGAGCGCCCGCTCGCTTGTTTCGGGGGTTGACTTAGGCATACAGAGTTGATTCCAAGTCTAAGCATATGGAGTTCATTCCCAGTCTAAGATCGGATCGGACCGAGGGTTTTGGCAGCACATGCTAGGCTCGGGCATGTGCTGGTGTCGCATTTTTCATCGTCGGAGCATCGTCGGAGAACCTGACCGACGGTATTGGGGTTCCGACGATCGGGGGGGCCGGGGGGTGAGACACATGATGTGCGATGGGTGCTGGTACTTGGCCCTTATATTAGCCCCCTATCCCTCATCAAACCTCGAGAACTCACACCCCCTTAAAAAGCATTTGAGATTTTACAGGTTTCCTGCCAGTAGCCATTAAAGTGTTTAAAATGGGGACACTTTTTTCAAATGGTCACAAAATCTTGTACACTTCGAGTTTTTAGCTGAATTTTTTTGTGCATGCCAAAAAAAATACAAGGATCACGTCTAGCAAGTTTGGGGCTAAAATGCCTTCCGAAGAAATTTTTAAAATCCCGAACTGCAAAAAGTTTTGAAAATCGTGAAAAATAAAAAATGAGTCGTCTTGCCATGAAACTTCACATGAAGGCTTAAGGGACCATTGTATGAATTTGCAAGCCATAAAAATGGCCTTGAAATGCAGAGATATGAAGATGTGCCTAAACCCACCTACCACCCTATCGATCCACGGCTTGCAGATCCCGTCTCTCTGGCCGACATAGTGTTTGCCCGCCCGCCCGCTCATTTCGTCAGTTGCCTTAGGCATATGGAGTTAATTCCCAGTCGAGGATCAGATTGGGTTGAGCGTTACAGCAATAGGATCGGCAGCATGCAGAGATGGACCCACCCGATTCCTGGTTTGTGCATCCCGCCCCTCTGGCCGGCTGAGCGACCGCACGCTCGTTTCGTAGGTTGACTTAGGCATACGGAGTTCATTCCCAATCTAAGCATACAGAGTTCATTTCCAGTCTAAGATTAGACCAGATCGAGGGTTGTGGCATCACATGCTAGGCTATGGCATTTCCTGGTGCCGCGTTTTTCTTTGTCGGGGCACCATCGCCGGAGTATTGCCGAAGAACCTGACCGGCAGCATTGGGGTTCCGGCGATCGGGGGGGCCGGGGTGGTGTGCGCACATGATGTGCGATGGGTGCTGGTACTTGGCCCTTATATTGGCCTCCTATCCCTCATCAAACCACGAGAACTCATACTCCCTTAAAGATCATTTGAGATTTTACAGGTTTGCTACCAGTAGCCATTAAAGTGTCTGAAATGGGGACACTTTTTTCAAATGGTCATAAAATCTTATACACTTTGAGTTTTTACCTGAATTTTTTTGTGCATGCCAAAAAAAATACAAGGGTCACGTCTATTAAGTTTGGGGTCAAAAATCCTTTCGAAAAAATCAAAAAAAATCCTGAACCGTAAAAAGTTTCAAAAATCGTGAAAAATAGAAAACGAGTCGTCTTGCCGTGAAACTTCATGTGAAGGCATAAGGGACCATTGTATGAATTTACAAGCCATAAAATTGGCATTGGCATGAAGAAATATGAACATGTGCCTAAACCCACCTACCACACTATCAATCCACGGCTTGCGCATCCCGTCTCTCTGGCTGGCATAGTGCCCGTACACCGCTCGTTTCGTCGGTCAGCTTAGGCATACGGAGTTCATTCCTAGTCTAAGATTGGATCAGACCGAGGGTTGAGGCAGTAGGATCGGCAGCACGCAAAGGGGGACCCGGCCGATACCCGACTTCATCCCACCCCTCAACCGGCTGAGCGCCCGCACGCTCGTTCCGTGGGTTGACTTAGGCATACGGAGTTCATTCCCAGTCTAAGCATACGGAGTTCATTCCCAGTCTAAGATCGGATCAGACCGAGGGTTGCGGCAGCACATGCCGGGCTAGAGCATGTGCTGGTGCCACATTTTTGTTTGCCGGGGCCCCATCGCCGGAGCATCGCCAGAGAACCTGACCGGCTGCATTGGGGTTCCGGCGATCGGGGGGGCCGAGGGGGTGTGCACACATGTTGTGCAATGGGTGCTGGTACTTGGCCCTTATATCGGCCCCCTATCCCTCATCAAACCTTGAGAACTCACATCCCCTTAAAAAGCATTTGAGATTTTACAGGTTTGCTGCCAGTAGCCATTAAAGTGTCTAAAATGGGGATAATTTTTTCAAATGGTCACAAAATATTGTACACTTCGAGTTTTTAGCTGAATTTTTTTGTGCATGCCAACTAAAATACAAGGATCATGTCTACCAAGTTTGGGGCCAAAACCCCTTTCGAAAAAAATGTAAAAAATCCTGAATCGCAAAAAGTTTTGAAAATTGTGAAAAATATAAAACGAGTCATCTTGCCATGAAACTTGACGTGAAGGCTTAAGGGACCATTCTATGAATTTACAAGCCATCAAAATGGCATTGGCATGCAGAAATATGAAGATGTGCCTAAACCCACCTACCACCCAATCAATCCACGGCTTGCGCATCCCGTCTCTCTGGCCGGCATAGTGCCCGCCCGCCCGTCCGCCCGCTCATTTCGTCGATTGGCTTAGGCGTACGAAGTTCATTCCCAGTCTAAGATCAGACTGGACTGAGGGCTATGATAGCAGGATCGGTAGCACGTAGAGGGGGAACCGATCGATCCTCGATTTACGTGTCCCACCCCTCTGGCCGGTTGAGCACCCGCACGCTAGTTTTGTGGGTTGACTTAGGCATACGGAGTTCATTCTCAGTCTAAGCATACGGAGCTCATTCCCAGTCTAAGATTGGACTGGACCGAGGGTTGCACCCGCACGCTCATTTTGTGGGTTGACTTAGGCATATCGATCCACGGCTTGCCCATCCCGTCTCTCTGGCCGACGTAGTGCCCGTCCGCCCGCCCGCACGCTCGTTTCGTCGGTTGGCTTAGGCATACGGAGTTCATTCCCAGTCTAAGATCGAACTGGACTGAGGGTTACGGTAGCAGGATTGGCAGCACGCAGAGGGGGAACCGGCTGATCCTCGGCTTACGCGTCCCACCCCTCTGGCCGGTTAGCGCCCGTACGCTCGTTTCGTGGGTTGACTTAGAGATACGGATTTCATTCCCAGTCTAAGCATATGGAGTTCATTCCCAGTCTAAGATTGGACTGGACTAAGGGTTACGGCAGCACATGCTGGGCTCGGGCATGTGCTGGTGCCACATTTTTCTTCATTGGGGTACCATCGTCGGAGAACCTGACCGACGACATTGGGGTTTCGGCGATCGGGGGGGCCGAGGGGGGTGTGCACACGTGATGTGCGATGGGTTCTAGTACTTGGCCCTTAAATTGGCCCCCTATCCCTCATCAATCCTTGAGAAATAACACCCCCTTAAAGAGAATTTGAGATTTTACAGGTTTGCTGCCAGCAGCCATTAAAGTGTCTGAAATGGGGACATTTTTTTCAAATGGTCACAAAACCTTGTACACTTCGAGTTTTTGGCTGAATTTTTTTGTACACTCCAACAAAAATACAAGGATCACGTCTTCCAATTTTGGGGCCAAAACTTCTTTCGAAAAAATTTTAAAAAATCTCGAACAGCAAAAAGTTTTGAAAATCGTGAAAAATAAAAAATGAGTCGTCTTGCCATGAAACTTCACGTGAAGGCTTAAGGGACCATTGTATGAATTTAAAAGCCATAAAAATGGCATTGGCATGCAGAAATATGAAGATGTGTCTAAACCCACCTACCACCCTATCGATCCACTGCTTGTGCATCCCGTCTCTCTGGCTGGCGTAGTGCCCGGCTGCCCATCTGATCATTTCATCAGTTGGCTTAGGCATACAGAGTTCATTCCCAATCTAACATTGGATCGGATCGAGGGTTGTGGCAGCAGGATCAGTAGCACGCAGAGGGGGACCCAGTCGATCCCCGGCTTGCGCATCGCACCCCTATGGCCGACTGAGCGCCCGCATGCTCATTTCGTGGGTCGACTTAGGCATACGGAGTTCATTCCCAATCTAAGCATATGGAGTTCATTCCCAGTCAGAGATCGGATCAGACTGAGTGTTCCGGTAGCATATGCTGGGCTCGAGCATGTACTGGTGCCGTATTTTTCTTCGTCGGGGCACCATCGTCGAAGCATCGTCGGAGAACCTGACCGGCGGCATTGGGGTTCCGGCGATCGGGGGGGCTGGGAGGGGTGTGCGCACATGATGTATGATGGGTACTGGTACTTGGCCCTTATTTTGGCCCTCTATCCCTCATCAAACCTTGAGAACTCACACCCCCTTAAAGAGCATTTGAGATTTTACAGGTTTGCTGCCAGTAGCCATTAAAGTGTCTGAAATGGGGACACTTTTTTCAAATGGTCACAAAATCTTGTACACTTCGAGTTTTTAGTTGAATTTTTTCGTGCATGCTAACAAAAATACAAGGATCACGTCTACCAAGTTTGAGGCTAAAACTCCTTCCGAGAAAATTTTAAAAAATCCCGACCAGCAAAAAGTTTTGAAAATCGTGAAAAATGGAAAACAAGTCGTCTTACCATGAATCTTCACGTGAAGGCTTAAAGGACCATTGTATGAATTTACAAGCCATAAAAATGGCATTGGCACGCAAAAATATAAAGATGTGCCTAAACCACCTACCACCCTATCGATCCACGACTTGCGCATCCCATTTCTCTGGCCGGCGTAGTGCCCGCCCGCCTGCTTGTTTTGTCGGTTGGCTTAGGCATATGGAGTTCATTCCTAGTCTAATTTCAGACCAGACCGAGGGTTGCGGTAGTACGATCAGCAGCACACATAGAGGGACCTGGCCGATCCCCAGCTTACGCATCCCACCCCTCTGGTCCGCCGATCGCCCGTACGCTCGTTTCGTGGGTTGACTTAGGCATACGGAGTTCATTCCCAGTCTAAGCTTACCGAGTTCATTCCCAGTCTAAGATCGGACCGGACCGAGGGTTGCGACAGTACATGCTGGGCTCGGGCATGTGCTGGTGCCGCATTTTTCTTCGTCGAGGCACCATCGCTTGAGCATCACCGGAGAACCTAACCAGCGACATTGGGGTTCCGACGATCGGGGGGCCGGGGGGAGTGCGCGCACATGATGTGCGATGGGTGCTGGTACTTGGCCCTTATATTGGCCCGCTATCCCTCATCAAACCTCGAGAACTCACACCCCCTTAAAGAGCATTTGAGATTTTACAGGTTTGCTACCAGTAGCCCTTAAAGTGTCTGAAATGGGGACACTTTTTTCAAATGGTCACAAAAACTTGTACACTTCGATTTTTTAGCTGAATTTTTTTGTGCATGCCAGAAAAAATACAAGGATCAGGTCTACCAAGTTTGGGGCTAAAACTCCTTCCAAAAGAATTTTAAAAAATCCCGAACCGTAAAAAGTTTCAAAAATCATTAAAAATAGAAAACGAGTCGTCTTGCCATTAAACTTCACGTGAAGGCTTAAGGGACCATTGTATGAATTTACAAGCCATAAAAATGGCATTGGCACATACAAATATAAAGTTGTGCCTAAACCCACCTACCACCCTATCGATCCACGGCTCGCGCATCCCGTTTCTCGGCCGACGTAGTGCCCGCCCGCCCGCCATCCCACCCGCTCGTTTCGTCGGTTGGCTTAGGCATACGGAGTTCATTCCCAATCTAAGATCAGACCGGATTGAGGGTTACAGCAGAAGGATCGGCAGCATATAGATGGGGACCCGGTCGATCCGTGACTTGCGCATCCCACCCATCTGGCCGGTTGAGCACCCGCACTCTCCTTTCGTGGGTTGACTTAGGCATACGGAGTTCATTCCCAGTCTAAGCATATGGAGTTCATTCCCAGTCTAAGATCGGACCGGACTGAGGGTTGAGGTAGCACATGCTCGGCTCGGGCATGTTCTGGTCCACATTTTTCTTCGCTGGGGCACCATCGCCGGAGCATCATCGGAGAACTTGACCGGCGACATTGGGGTTCTGGCGATCGGGGGGGCTGGGAGGGGTGTGCGCACATGATGTGCGATGTGTGCTGGTACTTGGCCCTTATATTGGCCCCCTATCCCTCATCAAACCTCGAGAACTCATACCCCTTTAAAGAGCATTTGAGATTTTACAGGTTTGCTGCCAGTAGCCCTTAAAGTGTCTGAAATAGGGACACTTTTTTCAAATGGTCACAAAAACTTGTACACTTTGAGTTTTTAGCTGAATTTTTTTGTGCATGCAAACAAAAATACAAGGATCATGTCTACCAAGTTTGGGGCTGAAAATCCTTCTGAAAAAATTTTAAAAAATCCCGAACTATAAAAAGTTTTGAAAATTATGAAAAATAGAAAACGAGTCGTCTTGCCATGAAACTTCACGTCAAGGCTTAAGGGACCATTGTATGAATTTACAAGCCATAAAAATGGCATTGGAACACAGAAATATGAAGATGTGCCTAAACCCACATACCACCCTATCGATCGACGGCTTGCGCATCCTGTCTCTCTGGCCGGCGTAGTGCCCGCCTGCCCGTCCGCCTGCTCGTTTCGTCGGTTAGCTTAGCCATATGGAGTTCATTCCCAGTCTAAGATTGGATCAGACCGAGTGTTGCGGCGGCAAGATTGGCAGCATGCAGAGGGGGACCCGATCGATCCCCGGCTTGCGCATCCTGCCCCTCTGGCCGACTGAGCGCCTGCACGCTCGTTTCATGGGTTGACTTAAGCATATGGAGTTCATTCCTAGTCTAAGCATACGGAGTTCATTCCCAGTCTAAGATCAGACCAAACCGAGGGTTGCGGCAGCACATGCTGGGCTCTGGCATGTGCTGGTGCCGCATTTTTCTTTGTCAGGGCACCAACGTCGGAGCATCGTCAGAGAACCTGATCGGTGGCATTGGGTTCCGATGATCGGGGCGGCCGGGGGGGTTGTGCGCACATGATGTGTGATGGGTGCTGGTACTTGGCCATTATATTGGCCCCCTATCCCTCAGCAAACCTCGAGAACTCACACCCCCTGAAAGAGCATTTGAGATTTTACAGGTTTGCTGCTAGTAGCCATTAAAGTGTCTTAAATGGGGACACCTTTTTCAAATGGTCACAAAATCTTGTACACTTCGAGTTTTTAGCTGAAATTTTTTGTGCATGCCAACAAAAATATAAGGATCATGTCTACCAAGTTTGGTTCCAAAACTCCTTCTGAAAAAAATTTGAAAAATCCCGAACCATAAAAAGTTTCAAAAATGGGGAAAAATAGAAAACGAGTCGTCTTGCCATGAAACTTCACGTGAAGGCTTAAGGGACCATTGCATGAATTTACATGCCATAAAAATGGCATTGGCACAAAGAAATATGAAGATGTGCCTAAACCACTACCACCCTATCGGTCCATGGCATGCACATCCCGTCTCTCTGGCCGGCGTAGTGCCCGCCCGCCCGCCCACCCGTTCGTTTTGTCGGTTGGCTTAGGCATACGGAGTTCATTCCCAGTCTAAGCATATGGAGTTCATTCCCAGTCTAAGATCGGACCAGACCGAGGGTTGCGGCAGCACACGCTAGGCTCGAGCATGTGCTGGTGTCGCATTTTTCTTCGTCGGGGCACAATCGCCGGAGCATCGCCAGAGAACCTAATCGGCGACATTGGGGTTCCAGTGATCGGGGGGGCTGGGGGGTGTGCGCACATGATGTGCAATGTGTGCTGATACTTGGCCCTTATATTGGCCCCCTATCCCTCATCAAACCTGGAGAACACACACGCCTTTGAAGAGCATTTGAGATTTTACAGGTTTGCTGCCAGTAGCCATTAAAGTGTCTGAAATGGGGACACTTTTTTCAAATGGTCACAAAATCTTGTACACTTCGAGTTTTTAGCTGAATGTTTTTATGCATGCCAACAAAAATACAAGTATCACGTCTACCAAGTGTAGGGCCAAAAAGCCTTCTGAAAAAATTTTAAAAAATCCCGAACCGTAAAAAGTTTCGAAAATCATGAAAAATAGAAAATGAGTAGTCTTGCCATGAAACTTCACGTGAAGGCTTAAGGGACCGTTGTATGAATTTAAAAGCCATAAAAATGGCATTGGCATATAGAAATATGAAGATTTTCCTAAACCCACCTACCACCCTATCAATCCACGGCTTGCGCATCCCGTCTCTCTGGCTGGCGTAGTGCCCGTCTGCCCGCCCTCTCATTTCATCGGTTGGCATAGGCATACAAAGTTCATTCCCAGTCTAACATGGGACTGGACCGACGGTTGCGGTAGCAAGATCGATAGCACGCAGAGGGGACCCGGCCGATCCCCGGCTTGCGCATCCCGCCCCTCTGGCCGGCTGAGCACCCGCACGCTCGTTTCGTAGGTTGACCTAGGAATACGGAGTTCATTCCCAGTCTAAGATCAGACCAGACCGAGGGTTGCGATCGCACATGCTGGGCTCGGGTATGTGCTGGTGCCGTATTTTTCTTCGTCGGGGCACCATCGCAGGAGCATCGTCGAAGAACCTGACCGGTGGCATTGGGGTTCCGATGATCGAGGGGCCGGGGGTGTCTGCGAACATGATGTGCGATGGGTGCTGGAACTTGGCCCTTATATTGGCCACCTATCCCTCATCAAACCTCGAGAACTCACACCCCCTTAAAGAGCATTTGAGATTTTACAGGTTTGTTGCCAGTAGCCATTAAAGTGTCTGAAATAGGGACACTTTTTCCAAATGGTCACAAAATTTTGTACACTTCAAGTTTTTAGCAGAATTTTTTTGTGCATGCCAACAAAAATACAAGGATCACGTCTACCAAGTTTGGGGCCAAAAATCCTTCCGAAAAAATTTTAAAAAATCCCAAACCGCAAAAAGTTTCAAAAATCATGAAAAATAGAAAACGAGTCGTCTTGCCATGAAACTTCACGTGAAGGCTCAAGGGACCATTGTATGAATTTACAAGCCATAAAAATGGCATTGGCACATAGAAATATGAAGATGTGCCTAAACCCACCTACCACCCTATCGATCCACGGCTTGCGCATCCCGTCTCTCTGGCCGGTGTAGTGCCCGCCCGCCTGGCCGCTCATTTTGTCGGTTGGCTTAGGCATATGGAGTTCATTCCCAATCTAAGATCAGACCGGACTGAAGGTTACGACAGTAGGATCGACAGCACGCAGAGGGGGACCCGATCGATCCCCGGCTTGCACATCCCGCACCTCTGGCCGGTTGAGCGCCGGCACCCTCGTTTCATGGGTTGAGTTAGGCATACGGAGTTCATTCCCAGTCAAGATCAAATCGGACCGAGGGTTGGAGCAGCAGGATTGGCAGCACACAGAGGGGGACCTAGGCGATCCCCGTCTTATGCATCCTGCCCCTCTGGCCGGCTTAGCGCCCGCACGCTCGTTTCGTGCGTTGACTTAGCCATACGGAGTTCATTCCCAGTCTAAGCATACGGAGTTCATTCCTAGTCTAAGCTCGGACCAAACCGAGGGTTCTGACAGCACATGCTGGGCTTGGGCATGTGCTGGTGTCACATTTTTCTTCACCGGGGCACCATCATCAGAGCATCGTCGGAGAACCTAACCGACGGTATTGGGGTTTTGGTGATCGGGGGGGCCAGGGGGTTGTGCGCACATGATGTGTGATGGGTGCTGGTACTTGGCCCTTATATTGGCCCCCTATCCCTCATCAAACCTCAAGAACTCACACGTCCTTAAAGAGCATTTGAGATTTTACAGGTTTGCTACCAGTAGCCATTAAAGTGTTTGAAATGGGGACACTTTTTTCAAATGGTCACAAAATCTTGTACGCTTCGAGTTTTTACCTGAATTTTTTTATGCATGCCAAGAAAAATACAAGGATAATGTCTACCAAGTTTGGGGCCAAAACTCCTCCCAAAAAAATTTAAAAAAATCTCGAACCGCAAAAAGTTTCAAAAATCGTGAAAAATAGAAAATGAGTCGTCTTACCATGAAACTTCACGTGAAGGCTTAAGGGACCATTGTATGAATTTACAAGCCATAAAAATGGCATTTGCATGCAGAAATATGAAGATGTGCCTAAACCCACCTACCACCCCATCGATCCACGGCTTACGCATCCCGTCTCTCTTGTCGGCGTAGTGCCCGCCCGCCCGCCCGCTCGTTTCGTCGGTTGGCTTAGGCATAAGGAGTTCATTCCCAGTCTAAGATTGGACCAGACTGAGGGTTGCGGTAGCAAGATCGGCAGCACGCAGAGGGGGACCCGGCCGATCCTCGGCTTACTCATCCCCCCTACGGTCGGCTGAGCGCCCGCACTTTCCTTTTATGGGTTGACCTAGGCATACGGAGTTCATTCCCAGTATAAGATTGGATCGGACTGAGGGTTGCGACAGCAGGATCGACAACACGCAGCGCGGGACCCGGTTGATCCCCGACTTGCGCATCTCGCCCCTTAGGCCAGCTGAGCGCCTGTACACTCGTTCCATGAGTTGACTTAGGCATACGTAGTTCATTCCCAATCTAAGATCGGACTGGACCGAGGATTGTGGTAGCACTTACTGGCCTCGAGCATGTGCTGGTGCCATATTTTTCTTCGTCGGGGCACCATCACCGGAGAACCTGACTGGCGACATTGGGGTTCCGGTGATCAGGGGACCGGGTGGGGAGTTCGCACATGATGTGCGATGGGTGCTGGTACTTGGCCCTTATAGTGGCCCCCTATCCCTCATCAAACCTCGAGAAATCACACCCCCTTAAAGAGCATTTGAGATTTTACAGGTTTGCTGCCAATAGCCATTAAAGTGTCTTGAAATGGGGACATTTTTTTCAAATGGTCACAAAATCTTGTACACTTCGAGTTTTTACCTAAATTTTTTTATGCATGCCAAGAAAAATACAAGGATCACATATACCAAGTTTAGAGCCAAAACTCCTTCTGAAAAAATTTTAAAAAATCTCGAACCACAAAAAGTTTCAAAAATCAAGAAAAATAAAAAACGATTCGTCTTGCCATGAAACTTCATGTGAAGGCTTAAGGGACCATTGTATGAATTTACAAGCCATAAAAATGGCATTGGCATGCAGAAATATGAAGATGTGCCTAAACCCACCTATCGCCCTATCGATCCAAGGCTTGCGCATCCCGTCTCTCTGGCCGGCATAGTGCCCGCCCGCCCACCCGCCCGCTTGTTTCGTCAGTTGGCTTAGGCATACGGAGTTCATTCCCAGTCGAAGATCAAACCACACCAAGGGTTGCGGCAGCAGGATCCGCACCACGTAGAAGGGGACCCGGTCGATCCCCGACTTGTGCATCCCGCCCCTCTGGCAGGCTGAGCGTCGGCACGCTCGTTTCATGGGTTGACTTAAGCAAATGGATTTCATTCCCAGTCTAAGATAGGATCAGACCGAGGGTTGCGACAGCAAATGCTGTGCTCTGGTATGTACTGGTGCCACATTTTTCTTCATCGGGGCACCATCGTCGGAGCATCGTCAGAGTACCTGATCGGCGGCATTGGGGTTCTGACGATCGGGGGGCCGGGGGGGTGTGCACATGATGTGCGATGGGTGCTGGCACTTGGCCCTTATATTGGCCCCTATCCCTCATCAAACCTCGAGAACTCACACCGTCTTAAAGAGCATTTGAGGTTTTACAGGTTTGCTACCAGTAGCCATTAAAGTGTCTGAAATGGGGACACTTTTTTCAAATGGTCACAAAATCTTGTACACTTTGCGTTTTTAGCTGAATTTTTTTTGTGCATGCCAACAAAAATACGGTTGCGACAGCAGGATCGGACTGAGGGTTGCGACAGCAGGATCGACAACACGCAGCGGGGGACCCGGTTGATCCCCGACTTGCGCATCTCGCCCCTTAGGCCAGTTGAGCGCCTGTACACTCGCTCCATGGGTTGACTTAGGCATACGAAGTTCATTCCCAGTCTAAGATCGGACTGGACCGAGGGTTGTGGTAGCACTTACTGGCCTCGAGCATGTGCTGGTGCCACATTTTTGATCGTCGGGGCACAATCGCCGGAGAACCTGACTGACGGCATTGGGGTTCCGACGATCGGGGGGACCGGGGGGTGTGCACACATGATGTGCAATGGGTGCTGGTACTTGGCACTTATATTGGCCCCCTATCCCTCTTCAAACCTCGATAACTCACTCCCCCTTAAAGAGCTTTTGAGATTTTACAGGTTTGCTGCCAGTAGCCCTTAAAATGTTTAAAATGGGGACACTTTTTTCAAATGGTCACAAAATCTTGTACACTTCAAGTTTTTAGCTGAATTGTTTTGTGAAAGCCAACAAAAATACAAGGATCACATCTAAGTTTGGGGCCAAAACTCCTTCCGAAAAAATTTTAAAAAATCCCAAACCGCAAAAAGTTTCAAAAATTGTGAAAAATAGAAAACGAGTCGTCTTGCCATGAAACTTCACGTGAAGGCTTAAGAGACCATTGTATGAATTTACAAGCCATAAAAATGGCATTGGCATGTAGAAATATGGAGACGTGCCTAAACCCACCTACCACCGTATCGATCCACGGCTTGCGTATCCCGTCTCTCTGGCCGGCGTAGTGCCTGCCCGCCCGCCTGCCCGCTCGCTCGTTTCGTCGATTGGCTTAGGCATATGGAGTTCATTCCCAGTATAAGATCCGACCAGACCGAGGGTTGTGGCAGCAGGATCAGCAACATTTAGAGGGGGACTCAGTCGATCCCCGACTTGCGCATCCCGCCCTTCTGGCCGGTTGAGCGCCCGCACGCTTGTTTTGTGGGTTGACTCAGGCATACGGAGTTCCTTCCCAGTCTAAGCATACGCAGTTCATTCCCAGTAGAAGATCAGACTGGATTGAGGGTTTCGACAGCACATGCTGGGCTCGGGCATGTGCTGGTGCCGCATTTTTCTTCGCCGGGCACCATTGTCGGAGCAACGCCGGAGAACATGACCGACGAAATTAGGGTTTCGACGATCGGGGGGGCCAGGGGGTGTGCGCACATGATGTGCGATGGGTGCTCATACTTGGCCCTTATATTGGCCCCCTATCCCTCTTCAAACTTTGAGAACTCACACCCCCTTAAAGAGCATTTGAGATTTTACAGGTTTGCTACCAGTAGCCATTAAAGTTTCTAAAATGGGGACACTTTTTTCAAATGGTCACAAAATCTTATACACTTCGAGTTTTTAGCTGAATTGTTTTGTGCATGCCAACAAAAATAAAAGGATCACTTTTACCAAGTTGAGGGCCAAAACTCCTTCCAAAAAGATTTTAAAAAATCTCGACCGTAAAATGTTTCAAAAATTGTGAAAAATAGAAAACGAGTCGTCTTGCCATGAAACTTCACGTGAAGGCTTAAGGGACCATTGAATGAATTTACAAGCCATAAAAATGGCATTGGTACGCAGAAATATGAAGATGTGCCTAAACCCACCTACCACCCTATTGATCCACGGCTTGTGCATCCCTTCTCTCTGGCGGGCGTAGTGCACGCCCGTCCGCCAGCCAGCTCGTTTCGTCAGTTGGCTTAGGTGTACGGAGTTCATTCCCAGTCTCAGATCAGACCAAACCAAGGGTTATGGCAGCAGGATCAGCAGCATGCCGAGGGGGAACCGGTCGATCCCCGGCTTGCGCATCCCGCCCCTCTGGCCGGCTCAGCGCCCGCACGCTCGTTTCATGGGTTGACTTAGGCGTACAGAGTTCATTCCCAGTCTAAGCATACGGAGTTCATTCCCAGTCTAAGATCGGACCAGACCGAGGGTTGTGGCAGCACATGCTGGGCTTGGGCATTTGCTGGTGCCACATTTTTCTTCGTCGGGGCACCATCGTCGGAGCATCGTCGGAGAACCTGATCGGCGGCATAGGGGTTCCAGCGATCGGGGGGGCCGGGGGGGGTGTGCGCACATGATGTGTGATGGGTGCTGGTATTTGGCCCTTATATTGGCCCCCTATCCCTCATCAAACCTCGAGAACTCACACCCCCTTAAAGAGCATTTGAGATTTTACAGGTTTGCTGCCAGTAGCCATTAAAGTGTCTGAAATGGGGACACTTTTTTCAAATGGTCACAAAATCTTGTACACTTCGAGTTTTTAGCTGAAATTTTTTGTGCATGCCAAAAAAAATACAAGGATCACGTCTACCAAGTTTGGGGCAAAGAATCCATCCGAAAAAATTTTAAAAAATCCCGAACCGCAAAAAGTTTTGAAAATCATAAAAAATAGAAAATGAGTCGTCTTGCCATGAAACTTCACGTGAAGGCTTAAGGGACCACTGTATGAATTTACAAGCCATAAAAATGGCATTGGCACACAAAAATATTAAGATGTGCCTAAACCCACCTACTACTCTATCGATCCATGGCTTGCGCATCCCATCTCTCTGGCCGACGTAGTGTCCGCCCGCCCGTCCGCCCGCTCATTTCGTCGGTTGGCTTAGGCATACGAAGTTCATTCCCAGTCTAAGATCACACCGGATCAAGGGCTACGGCAGCAGGATCGGCAGCACGTAGAGCAGGACCCAGCCGATCCCCTGCTTGCGCATCCCGCCCCTCTGGCCGGCTGAGCACCCGCACGCTCGTTTCGTGGGTTGACTTAGGCATACTGAGTTCATTCCCAGTCTAAGCATACAGAGTTCATTCCCAGTATAAGATCGGATCAGACCGAGGGTTGCGGCAGCACATGCTGGGCTTGGGAATGTGCTGGTGCCACATTTTTCTTCACCGGGGCACCATCGTCGGAGAACCTGACCGGCCACATTAGGGTTCTGACGATCGGGGGGTGTGCGCACATGATGTCTGATGGGTCCTGGTACTTGGCCCTTATATTGGCCCCCTATCCCTCATCAAACCTTGAGAACTCACACCCCCTTAAAGAGCATTTGAGATTTTACAGGTTTGCTGCCAGTAGCCATTAAAGTGTCTAAAATAGGGACACTTTTTTCAGATGGTCACAAAATCGTGTAAACTTCCAGTTTTTAGCTGAATTTTTTTGTGCATGCCAACAAAAATACAAGGATCATGTCTACCAAGTTTGAGGCCAAAACTCCTTTCGAAAAAATTTTAAAAATCCCTAACGGCAAAAAGTTTATGAATTTACAAGCCATAAAAATGGCATTGGCATGCAGAAATATGAAGATGTGCCTAAACCCACCTACCACCCTTTCTATCCCTGGCTTGCGCATCCCATCTCTCCAGTCGGCGTAGTTCCCGCTCGCCCGCCCGCCTGCTCGTTTCGTCGGTTGGCTTAGGCATACGAAGTTCATTCCTAGGCTAAGATCAGACCAGACCGAGGGTTACGGCAGCAGGATCGGCAGCATGCGGAGGGGCACCTAGTCGATGCCCATTTTGACTATCCCGCCCCTCTTGCCGACTGAACGCCTGCACGCTCATTTCGTGGGTTGACCTAGGCATACGGAGTTCATTCCCAGTCTAAGCATGCGGAGTTCATTCCCAGTCTAAGATCGGACCGGATCGAGGGTTGTGACAACACATCCTGGGCTCGGGCATGTGCTGGTGCCGCATTTTTCTTCGTCGGGGCACCATCACCGGAGCATCATCGGAGAACCTAACCGGCGGCATTGGGGTTCCGACGATCGGGGGGCCGGGGGGTGTGCTCTCATGATGTGCGATGGGTGCTGGTACTTGGCCCTTATATTGGCCCCCTATCCCTCATCAAACCTCAAGAACTCACACCCCCTTAAAGAGCATTTGAGATTTTACAGGTTTGCTGCCAGTAGCCATTAAAGTGTTTGAAATGGGGACACTTTTTTCAAATGGTCACAAAATCTTGAACACTTTGAGTTTTTAGCTAAAATTTTTTGTGCATGCCAAAAAAAATACAAGGATCACGTCTACCAAGTTTGGGGCGAAGACTCCATCCGAAAAAAGTTTAAAAAACCCCGAACCGCAAAAAGTTTTGAAAATCATGAAAAATAGAAAATGAGTCGTCTTGCCATGAAACTTCACGTGAAGGCTTAAGGGACCATTGTATGAATTTACAAGCCATAAAAATGGCATTGGCACGTAGAAATATGAAGATGTGCCTAAACCACCTACCACCCTATCGTTCCACAGCTTGCGCTTCCCGTCTCTCTGGTCAGCATAGTGCTCACCCGCCCGCCCGCTCATTTCGTCAGTTGGCTTAGGCATACGGAGTTCATACCCAGTCTAAGATCAGACTGGATGGAGGGTTGTGGCAGTAGGATCGATAGCATGCACAGGGGGACCCAGACGATCCTCGGCTTGCTCATCCTACCCCTCTAGCCAGCTGAGCGCCCACACGCTTGTTTCGTGGGTTGACTTAGGAATACGGAGTTCATTCTCAGTCTAAGCATATGGAGTTCATTCACAGTCTAAGATTGGACCAGACCGAGGGTTGCGACAGCACATGCTGGGCTTGGGCATGTGTTGGTGCTGTATTTTTTTTCATCGGGGCACCATCGCCAGAGCATCACCGAAGAACCTGACCGACGGCATTGGGGTTCCGGCGATCGGGGGGGCCGGGGGGTGTCCCTAAACCCACCTACCACCCTATCGATCCACAGCTTACACAACCCGTCTCTCTGGCCGACGTAGTGCCCGCCCCCCCGCCGTCCGCTCGTTTCATCGGTTGGCTTAGGCGTACGGAGTTCCTTCCCAGTCTAAGATCAGACCGGACCAAGGGTTGCGACAGTAGGATCAGCAGCACGAAGAGGGGGACCCGGGCGATCTAGGGGTTGGGGGGGTGTGCGCACATCATGTGCAATGGGTGCTGGTACTTGGCCCTTATATTGGCCCCCTATCCCTCATCAAACCTCAAGAACTCACTACCCCTTAAAGAGCAATTGAGATTCTACAGGTTTGCTGCCAGTAGCCACTAAAGTGTTTGAAATGAGGACACTTTTTTCAAATGGTCACAAAATCTTGTACATTTCGAGTTTTTAGCTGAATTCTTTTACGCATGCCAACAAAAATACAAGGATCATTGGGCCAAAAATATTTTCGAAAAAATTTTAAAAAATCCTGAACCGTAAAATGTTTCAAATATCATGAAAAATAGAAAATGAGTCATCTTGCCATGAAACTTCACGTGAAGGCTCAAGGGACCATTGTACGAATGTACAAGCCATAAAAATTGCATTGGCACGTAGAAATATGAAGCTGTGCCTAAACCCACCTACCACCCTATCGATCCATGGCTTGCGCATCCCGTCTCTCTGGCCGACGTACTACTTGCCCGCTCGTTTCATCAGTTGGCGTAGGCATACAGAGTTCATTCCCAGTTTAAGCGTACGGAGTTTATTCCCAGTCTATGATCCCTTATATTACTGCTAGTAGCCATTAAAGTGTCTGAAATGGGGACACTTTTTTCAAATGGTCACAAAATCTTGTGCACTTTCAGTTTTTAGCTGAATTCTTTTGTGCATGCCAACAAAAATACAAGGATCGCGTCTACCAAGTTTGGGGCTAAAAATCCTTTTGAAAAGATTTTAAAAAATCTCGACCGAAAAAAGTTTTGAAAATCGTGAAAAATAAAAAACGAGTCGTCTTGCCATGAAACTTCACATGAAGGCTTAAGGGGCCATTGTATGAATTTACATGCCATAAAAATGGCATTGGCATGCAGAAATATGAAGATGTACCTAAACCCACCTACCACCCAATCGATCCACTGTGTGCGTATCCCGTCTCCCTGGCCGACGTACTGCCCGTCCGCTCGTCAGCCAGCTCGTTTAGTCAATTGCCTTAGGCATACAGAGTTCATTCTTAGTCTAAGATCGGATCGGACCAAAGGTTACGGTAGCAGGATCGATAGCACGCAGAGGGGGACCCGGTCGATCCCCAGCTTACGGATCCCACCCTTCAGGCCAGCTGAGTGCCCGCACGCTCGTTTCGTGGGTTGACTTAGGCATACGGAGTTCATTCCCAGTCAACGATCGGACCGGACCGAGGGTTGCGGCAGCCCATGCTGGGCTTGGGCATGTGCTGGTGCCGTATTTTTCTTCATCGGGCCACCATCATCGGAGCATCGTCGGAGAACCTGACCGACGGCATTGGGGTTCCAGCAATCGGAGGGCAGGGGAGGGGTGTGCGCACAAGATGTGCGATGGGTGCTAGTACTTGGCCCTTATATTGGCCCCCTATCCCTCATCAAACCTCGAGAACTCACACCCCCTTAAAGAGCATCTGAGATTTTACAGGTTTGCTGCCAGCAGCCATTAAAGTGTCTGAAATGGGGATACTTTTTTCAAATGGTCACAAAATCCTGTACACCTCGAGCATTTAGCTGACTTTTTTTATGCATGCCAACAAAAATACAAGGATCTCGTCTACCAAGTTTGGGGCCAAAACTCCTTTTGAAAAAATTTTAAAAAATCCCGAACCGTAAAAAGTTTCAAAAATCGTGAAAAATAGAAAACGAGTCGTCTTGCCATGAAACTTCACGTGAAGGCTTAAGGACCATTGTATGAATTTTCAAGCCATAAAAATGGCATTGGCACATAGAAATATGAAGATGTGCCTAAACCCACCTACCACCCTATCGTTCCACGGCTTGCGCATCTCGTCTCTCTGGCCGACGTAATGCCCGCCCGCCTGCCCGCCCGCTCGTTTCGTCAGTTGGCTTAGCCATACGGAGTTCATACCCAGTCTAAGATTAGACTGGATGGAGGGTTGCGGTAACAGGATCGGTAGCACACAGAGGGGGACCCGATCGATCCCCGGCTTGCTCATCCCACCCCTCTGGCCAGCTGAGCGCCCGCACGCTCGTTCCATGGGTTGACTTAGGCATACGGAGTTCATTCCCAGTCTAAGCATATGGGGTTCATTCACAGTCTAAGATCAGATCGGACTGAGGGTTACGACAACACATGCTGGGCTCGGGCATGTGCTGGTGCTGCATTTTTCTTCGTCGGGGCACCATCGCCAGAGTATCATCGGAGAACCTGACCGGCGGCATTGGGGTTCCGGCGATCGGGGGGGCTGAGGGGTGTGCGCACATGATGTGCGGTGGGTGCTGGTACTTGGCCCTTATATTGGCCCCCTATCCCTCATCAAACCTCGAGAACTCACACCCCTTTCAAGAGCATTTGAGATTTTACAGGTTTGCTGCCAGTAGCCATTAAAGTGTCTGAAATAGGGACACTTTTTTCAAATGGTCACAAAATCTTGTACATTTCGAGTTATTAGCTGAATTGTTTCTGCATGCCAAAAAAAAATACAAGGATCACGTCTAAAAGATTTGGGGCCAAAACTCCTTCCAAAAAAATTTTAAAAAATCTCAAACCGTAAAAAGTTTCAAAAATCATGAAAAACAGAAAACGAGTTGTCTTGCCATGAAACTTCACGTGAAGGCTTAAGGGACCATTGTATGAATTTACAAGCCATAAAAATGGCATTGGCATGTAGAAATATGAAGATGTGCCTAAACCCACCAACCACCCTATCGATCCACGACTTACGCATCCCATCTCTCTGGCCGGCGTAGTGCCCGCCTGCCCACCCGCCCGCTCGTTTCGTGGGTTGGCTTAGGCATACAGAGTTCATTCCCAGTCTAAGATCAGACTGGACCGAGGGTTGTGGTAGCAGGATCGATAGCACGTAGAAGGGGACTCGACTGATCCCCGGCTTGCGCATCCCGCCCCTCTGGCCGACTAAGCACCCGCACGCTTGTTTTATGGGTTGACTTAGGCATACGGAGCTTATTCCTAGTCTAAGCTTACGGAGTTCATTCCCAGTCTAAGATCGGAGCGGATCGAGGGTTGCGGTAGCACATGCTGGGCTCGGGCATGTGCTGGTGATGCATTTTTCTTCATCGGGGCACCATCACCGGAGAACCTGACCAGCGACATTAGGGTTCCAATGATCGGGGGGGCCGAGGGGTGTGCGCACATGTTGTGCGATGGGTGCTGGTGCTTGGCCCTTATATTGGCCCCCTATCCCTCATCAAACCTCGAGAACTCACAACCTCTTAAAGAGCATTTGAGATTTTACTGGTTTGCTGCCAGTAGTTATTAAAGTGTCTGAAATGGGGGCACTTTTTTCAAATGGTCACAAAATCTTGTACACTTCCCGCCCTTCTGGCAAACTGAGCGCCCGTACGCTTGTTTCGTGGGTTGACTTAGGCATACAGAGTTCATTCCCAGTCTAAGAATACGGAGTTCATTCCTAGTCGAAGATCGGACCAGACTGAGGGTTGCAACAGCACATGCTGGGCTCGGGGATGTGCTGGTTTCACATTTTTCTTCGTCGGGGCACCTTCGCCGGAGAACCTTACCGGCGGCATTGGGGTTTCGACAATCGGGGGGGCCGGAGGGGTGTGCGCACATGATGTGCGATGGGTGCTGCTACTTGGCCCTTATATTTGCCCCTTTATCCCTCATCAAACCTCGAGAACTCACACCCCATTAAAGAGCATTTGAGATTTTACAGGTTTGCTGCCAGTAGCCATTAAAGTGTCTGAAATGGGGACACTTTTTTCAAATGGTCACAAAATCTTGTACAATTCGAGTTTTTAGCTGACTTTTTTTGTGCATGCCAACAAAAATACAAGGATCACGTCTACCAAGTTTGGGGTCAAAACTCCATCCGAAAAAATTTTAAAAAATCTCGAACCGCAAAAAGTTTTGAAAATCATGAAAAATAGAAAACGAGTCGTCTTGCCACGAAACTTCACATGAAGGCTTAAGGGACCATTGTATGAATTCACAAGCCATAAAAATGGCATTGGCATGCAGAAATATGAAGATGTGCCTAAACCCACTTACCACCCTATCGATCCACGGCTTGCGCATCCCGTCTCTCTGGCCGGCATAGTGCCCGCCTACCCGCTCATTTCCTCGGTTGGCTTAGGCATATGGAGTTGATTCCCAGTTTAAGATCAGACTGGATCGAGGGTTGTGGTAGCAGGATTGGCAGCATGCAGAGGGGGACCCGACCGATCCCCGATTTATGCATCCCGGCCCTCTGGCCGGCTGAGCGCCCGCACGTTCGTTTCGTGGGTTGACTTAGGCATACGGAGTTCATTCCCAGTCTAAGCATACGGAGTTCATTCCCAGTCTAAGATCGGACCAGACTAAGGGTTGCGACAGTACCTGTTGGGCTCGGGCATGTGCTGGTGCCGCATTTTTCTTCGTCGGGGCACCTTCACCGGAGCATCATCCGAGAACCTGACCGACGGCATTGGGGATCCGGCGATCAGGGGGCCGAGGGGGTGTGTGCACATGATGTACGATTGGTGCTGGTACTTGGCCCTTACATTGGCCCTCTATCCCTCATGAAACCTCGAGAACCCACACCCCCTTAAAGAGCATTTGAGATTTTACAAGTTTGCTGCCAGTAGCCATTAAAGTGTCTAAAATAGGGACACTTTTTTCAAATGGTCACAAAATCTTGTACAATTCGAGATTTTAGCTGAATTTTTTTGTGCATGCCAACAAAAATACAAGGATCACGTCTACCAAGTTTGCGGTCAAAACTCCTGCCGAAAAAATTTTAAAAAATCTCAAACTGAAAAAAGTTTTGAAAATCGTGAAAAATAGAAAACGAGTTGTCTTGCCATGAAACTTCACATGAAGGCTTAAGGGACCATTGTATGAATTTACAAGCCATAAAAATGGCACTGGCACACAAAAATATGAAGATGTGCCTAAACCCACCTACCACCCCATCGGTCCACGGCTTGCGCATCCCATCTCTCTGGTCGACGTAGTGCCTACCCACCTGCCCGTTTGTTTCATCGATTGGCTTAGGCATACAGAGTTCATTCCTAGCCTAAGATTGGACCGGATCGAGTTTTACGGCAGGAGGATCAGTAGCACGCAGAAGGGGACCCGATCGATCCCCGACTTGCGCATCCCGCCCCTCTGGCATGCTGAATTCTTTTGTGCATGCCAACAAAAATACAAGGATCACATCTACCAAGTTTGGGGCCAAAAATCCTTCCGAAAAAATTTTAAAAAATCTCGAACTGTAAAAAGTTTTGAAAATCCTGAAAAATAGAAAACGAGTCGTCTTGCCATGAAACTTCACGTGATGGCTTAAGGGACCATTATATGAATTTACAAGCCATAAGAATGGCATTGGCATGCAGAAATATGAAGATGTCCCTAAACCCACCTACCACCCTATCGATCCACGGCTTGCGCATCCCGTCTCTCTGGTCGACGTAGTGCCCGCCTGCCCGCCCGCCTACTCGTTTCGTCAGTTGGCTTAGGCATACGGAATTCATTCCCAGCCTAAGATCGGAACGGACCGAGGGTTGCGGCAGCAGGATCGGCTACACGTAGAGGGGGACCCAGTCGATCCTCGGCTTGCACATCCTGCCCTTCTGGCCAGCTGAGCGCTCGTACGCTCATTTCGTGGGTTGACTTAGGCATACGAAGTTCATTCCCAATCTAAGATCGGACCAAACCGAGGGTTGTGGCAGCACATGCTGGGCTCGGACATGTGCTGGTGCCGTATTTTTCTTCATCGAGGCACCATTGTCGGAACATCGCCAGAGAACCTGACCGGTGACATTGGGGTTTCAACGATCGGGGGGGTCGGGGGGGTGTGCGCACATGATGTGCGATGGGTGTTGGTACTTGGCGCTTATATTGGCCCCATATCCCTTATATTGCTGCTAGTAGCCATTAAAGTGTCTGAAATGTGGACACTTTTTTCAAATGGTCACAAAATCTTGTACACTTCGAGTTTTTCGCTAAAATTTTTTGTGCATGCCAAAAAAAATACATGGATCACATCTACCAAGTTTGGGGCCAAAACTCCTTCCGAAAAAATTTTAAAAAACCCCAAACCGCAAAAAGTTTCAAAAATCATGAAAAATAGAAAACGAGTTGTCTTGCCATGAAACTTCACGTGAAAGCTTAAGGGACCATTGTATGAATTTACAAGCCATAAAAATGCCATTGGCACGTGCAAATATGAAGATGTGCCTAAACGCACCTACAACCCTATCGATCCACGGCTTGCGCATCCCGTCTCTCTGGCTGACGTAGTGCCCTCCCGCCTGCTCATTTCGTCGGTTGGCTTAGGCATACAGAGTTCATTCCCAGTCTAAGATTGGATCGGACTAAGGGTTATGGCAGCAGGATCAGCAGCATGCAGAGGGGGACCCAACCGATCCCCGGCTTGCGGATCCCACCCCTCTGGCCGGCTGAGCGCCAGCATGCTCATTTCGTGGGTTGACTTAGGCATACAGAGTTCATTCCCAATCTAAGCATACAAAGTTCATTCCCAGTGTAAGATCAGACCGGACTGAGGGTTACGACAGCACATGCTGGGTGCGGGCATGTACTGGTGCCATTTTTTTCTTCGTCGGGGCACCATCGTCGGAGCATCGTCGGAGAACCTGACCGGTGGCGTTGGGGTTCCGACGATCGGGGGGGCTAGGGGGTGTGCACACATGATGTGCGATGGTTGTTGGTACTTGGCCCTTATATTGGCCCCCTACCCCTCATCAAACCTCGAGAAGTCACACCCCCTTAAAGAGCATTTGAGATTTTATAGGTTTACTGCCAGTAGCCATTAAAGTGTCTGAAATTGGGACACTTTTTTCAAATGGTCACAAAATCTTGTACACTTCGAGTTTTTCGCTGAAATTTTTTATGCATGCCAAAAAAAATACAAGGATCACATCTACCAAGTTTGGGGCCAAAACTCCTTTCGAAAAAATTTTAAAAAATCCTGAACCGTAAAAAGTTTTAAAAATTGTGAAAAATAGAAAACGAGTCGTCTTGCCATGAAGCTTCACGTGAAGGCTTAAGGGACCATTGTATGAATTTGCAAGCCATAAAAATGGATTGGCATGCAGAAATATGAAGATGTGCCTAAACCTACCTACCACCCTATCGATCCACGGCTTGCGCATCCCGTCTCTCTGGCCGGTGTAGTGGCCATCGGCCCGCCCGCCTGCTTGTTTCGTCGGTTGGTTTTGGCATATGAAGTTCATTCCCAGTCTAAGATCGGACCGGACTGAGGGTTGCGGCAGCAGGATCGATAGCACGCAGAGGTGGACCCGGCCGATCCCCGGCTTGTGCATCCCACCCCTCTGGCCGGCTGAGCGCCCGCATGCTCGTTTCGTGGGTTGACTTAGGCATACGGAGTTCATTCCTAGTCTAAGCATATGGAGTTCATTCTCAGTGTAAGATCGGACCGGACCCAGGGTTGCGGCAGCACATGCGGGGCTCGGGCATGTGCTGGTGCCACATTTCTCTTCGCCGGGGCACCATTGCCGGAGCATCGTCAGAGAACCTGACCGGCGGCATTGGGGTTCCGACGATCGGGGAGCCGGGGGGTGTCTGTGCACATGATGTGCGATGGGTGCTGGTACTTGGCCCTTATATTGGCCCTCTATCCCTCATCAAACCTTGAGAACTCACACCCCCTTAAAGAGCATTTGAGATTTTATAGGTTTGCTGCCAGTAGCCATTAAAATGTCTGAAATGGGGACACTTTTTTCAAATGGTCACAAAATCTTGTACACTTTGAGTTTTTAGCTGATTGTTTTTGTGCATGCCAAAAAAAATACAAGGATCACGTCTACCAAGTTTGGGGCCAAAACTACTTCCGAAAAAATTTTAAAAAATCCTGAATCGCAAAAGGTTTTGAAAATCGTGAAAAATAGAAAACGAGTCGTCTTGCCATTAAACTTCACGTGAAGGCTTAAGGGACCATTGTATGAATTTACAAGCCATAAAAATGGCATTGGCACGTAGAAATATGAAGATGTGCCTAAACCCACCTACCACCCTATCGATTCACGACTTATGCATCCCGTCTCTCTAGCCGGCGTAGTGCCCGCCCGCTTGTTTGGTCGGTTGGCTTAGGCATAAGGAGTTCATTCCTAGTCTAAGATTGGACCGGACTGACGGTTGCCATAGCAGGATCGGCAGCACGCGGAGGGGGACACGACCGATTCCCGGCTTACACACCCCGCCCCTGTGGCCGGTTGAGCGCCCATACGTTCGTTTCGTGGGTTGACTTAGGCATATGAAGTTCATTCCCAGTGTAAGCCTACGGAGTTCATTCCCAGTCCAAGATCGGACCGGACCGAGGGTTACGGCAGCACATGCCGGGCTTGGGCATGTGCCGGTGCCACATTTTTCTTCATCGGGGCATCATCGCCGGAGAATCGTCGGAGAACCTGACCGACGGCATTGGGGTTTCGACGATCGGGGGGGCCGGGGGGTGTGCGCACATGATGTACGATGGGTGCTGGTACTTGGCCCCTATATTGGCCCGTTATCCCTCATCAAACCTCGAGAACTCACACCCCCTTAAAGAGCATTTGAGATTTTATAGGTTTGCTGCCAGTAGCCATTAAAGTGTTTGAAATGGGGACACTTTGTTCAAATGGTCACAAAATCTTGTACACTTTGAGTTTTTAGCTGAATTTTTTTGTACATACCAACCACAAAAAGTTTTAAAAAAGTGCCAAAACTCTTTCCGAAAAAATTTTAAAAAATCCCGAACCATAAAAAGTTTTGAAAATCATGAAAAATAGAAAATGAGTCGTCTTGCCATGAAACTTCACGTGAAGGCTTAAGGGACCATTGTATGAATTTACAAGCCATAAAAATGGCATTGGCATGCAGAAATATGAAGATGTGCCTAAACCCACCTACCACCCTATAGATCCACGGCTTGCGCATCCCGTCACTCTGCCCGACGTAGTGCCTGCCCGCCCGCCCGCTCGTTTCGTCAATCAACTTAGGCATACGGAGTTGATTCCCAGTCTAAGATCAGACCGGACTGAGGGTTACAGAAGCAGGATCAGTAGCACGTTGAGGGGGACCCGATCGATCCCCGGCTTGTGCATTCCGCCCCATGGCTGGTTGAGCACCCGCACGTTCAATTCATGGGTTGACTTAGGCATACAGAGTTCATTCCCAGTCTAAGCATACGGAGTTCATTCCCAGTCTAAGATCGAACTGGATTGAGGGTTATGGCAGCACATGCTGGGCTCGGGCATGTGCTGGTGCCACATTTTTCTTCATCGAGGCACCATCGCCGGAGTGTCGTCAGAGAACCTGATCGGCGGTATTGGGGTTCCGCCGATCCGGGGGGCCGGGGGTGGTGTACGCACATGATGTGCGATGGGTGCTGGTACTTGGCCCTTATATTGGCCCCCTATACCTCATCAAACCTCGAGAACTCACACCCCCTTAAAGAGCATTTGAGATTTTACAGGTTTGCTGTCAGTAGCCATTACAGTGTCTGAAATGGGGACACTTTTTTCAAATGGCCACAAAATCTTGTACACTTCGAGTTTTTAGCTGAATTTTTTTGTGCATGTAAAAAAAAATACAAGGATCCCCTCTAGAAAGTTTTGGGCCAAAACTCTTTCCGAAAAAATTTTAAAAAATCCTGAACCACAAAAAGTTTCAAAAATCGTGAAAAATAAAAAACAAGGCCTTGCCATGAAACTTCACGTGAAGGCTTAAGGGACCATTGTACGAATTTACAAGCCATAAAAATGGCATTGGCATGCAGAAATATGAAGATGTGCCTAACCCCACCTGCCACCCTATCGATCCACGGCTTGCGCATCCCGTCTCTCTGGCCGGCGTAGTGCCCACCCACTCGTTTCGTCGGTTGGCTTAGGCATATGGAGTTCATTACTAGTCTAAGATCGGACCGGTCCAAGGGTTGTCGCAGCAGGATCGGCAGCACGCGGAGGGGGACCCGACCGATCCCCGGCTTGTGCATCCCGCCCCTCTGGCCGGTTGAGCGCCGCACGCTCATTTCGTGGGTTGACTTAGGCATACGAAGTTCATTCCCAGTCTAAGATCGGACCAGACTGAGAGTTGCGACAACACATGCTAGGCTCGGGCATGTGCTGGTGCTGCATTTTTCTTCGTTAGGGCACCATCGCCGTAGCATCGCCGAAGAACCTGACCGACGGCATTAGGGTTTCGGAGATTGGGGGGGCCGGGGGGGATGCGCACATGATGTGCGATGGGTGCTGGCGCCTGGCCCTTATATTGGCCCCCTATCCCTCATCAAACCTTGAGAACTCACACCCCCTTAAAGAGCATTTGAGATTTTACAGGTTTGCTGCTAGTAGCCATTAAAGTGTCTGAAATGGGGACACTTTTTTCAAATGGACACAAAATCTTGTACACTTCGAGTTTTTAGCTGAATTTTTTTGTGGATGCCAAAAAAAATACAAGGATCACGTCTACCAAGATTGGGGCCAAAAATCCTTCCGAAAAAATTTTAAAAAATCCTGAACTGCAAATAGTTTTGAAAATTGTGAAAAAATAGAAAACGAGTCGTCTTGCCATGAAACTTCACGTGAAGGCTTAAGGGACCATTGTATGAATTTACAAGCCATAAAAATGGCATTGGCACACAAAAATGTGAAGATGTACCTAAACCCACCTACCACCCTGTCGATCCACGACTTGCGCATCCCATCTCTCTGGCTGGCGTAGTGCCCGCACGCCCGCTCGTTTCATCGGTTGGCTTAGGCATATGGAGTTCATTCCAGTCTAAGATCAGACCGGACCGAGATTTATGGTAGTAGGATCGGCAGCACGCAGAGGGGCACTCGATCGATCCCCGACTTGCGCATCCCGCCCCTCTGGCCGACTGGGTGCTCGCACGCTCATTTCGTGGGTTGACTTAGGCATACGAAGTTCATTCCCAGTCTAAGCATGCGGAGTTCATTCCTAGTCTAAGATCGAACTGGACCGAGGATTGTGGCAACACATGCTAGGCTCGGGCATGTGCTGGTGCCGCATTTTTCTTCGTAGGGGCACCATCGTCGTTGCATCGTCGGAGAACCTGACCGGCGACATTGGGGTTCCGGAGATTGGGGGGGTCGGGGGGGTTTGCGCCCATGATGTGCGATGGGTGCTGGTACTTGGCCCTTATATTGGCCCCCTATCCCTCATCAAACCTCAAGAACTCACACCCCCTTAAAGAGCATTTGAGATTTTACAGGTTTGCTGTCAGTAGCCATTATAGTGTCTGAAATGGGGACACTTTTTTCAAACGGTCACAAAATCTTGTACACTTCGAGTTTTTAGCTGAATTTTTTTTGTGCATGCAAAAAAAAATACAAGGATCCCGTCTACAAAGTTTTGGGCCAAAACTCTTTCCAAAAAAATTTTAAAAAATCCCGAACCCTAAAAAGTTTCAAAAATCGTGAAAAATAAAAAACGAGTGTCTTGCCATGAAACTTCACGTGAAGGCTTAAGGGACCATTGTATGAATTTACAAGCCATAAAAATGGCATTGGCACACAGAAATATGAAGATGTGCCTAAACCCACCTACCACCCTATCTATCGACGGTTTGCGCATCCCGTCTCTCTGGTCGGTGTAGTGCCTGCCCGCCCGCTCGTTTCGTCGGTTGGCTTAGGCATATGAAGTTCACTCCCAGTCTAAGATCGGACCGGACTGAGAACTGTGGCCGTAGGATTGCCAGCATGAATAGGGGGGCCCGATCGATCCCCGGCTTGCGCATCCTGCCCCTTTGGCCGGCTGAGCACCCGCACGCTCATTTCATGGGTTGATTTAGGCATACGAAGTTCATTCCCGGCCTAAGCATACAGAGTTCATTCCCAGTCTCAGATCAGACTAGACTGAGGGTTGCAGCAGCACATGCTGGGCTCGGGCATGTGCTGGTGCCGCATTTTTCTTCACCGGGGCACCATCACCGGAGAACCTGACCGACAGCATTGGCGTTCTAGCGATCGGGAGGGCCGGGGGGGTGTGCGCACATGATGTGCGATGGGTGCTGGTACTTGGCCCTTATATTGGGTCCCTATCCCTCATCAAACCTCGAGAACTCAAACCCCCATAAAAAGCATTTGAGATTTTATAGGTTTGCTGCCAGTAGCCATTAAAGTGTCTGAAATGAGGACACTTTTTTCAAATGGTCACAAAATCTTGTACACTTCGAGCTTTTAGCTGAATTTTTTTATGCATGCCAACAAAAATACAAGGATCAAGTCTTCCAAGTTTGGGGCCAAAACCCTTTCCGAAAAAATTTTAAAAAATCCCAAACCGCAAAAAGTTTAGAAAATCATGAAAAATAGAAAACGAGTCATCTTGCCATGAAACTTCACGTGAAGGCTTAAGGGACCATTGTATGAATTTTCAAGCCATAAAAATGGCATTGGCACACAAAAATATGAAGATGTGCCTAAACCCACCGACCACCCTATCGATCCACGGCTTACGCATCCCGTCTCTCTGGCCGACGTAGTGCCCGCCCGCCCGCCCGCCTGCCCGCTCGTTTCATCAGTTGGTTTAGGCATACGGAGTTCATTCCCAGTGTAAGATCATACCAGACCAAGGGTTGAGGCAGCAGGATCAGCAGCATGTAGAGGTTGACCCGGTCGATCCCTGGCTTGCGCATCCCGACCCTCTGGCTGGCTGAGCGCCCGCACGCTCGTTTCATGTGTTGACTTAGGCATACGGAGTTCATTCCCAGTCTAAGATTGGACCGAACCGAGGGTTGCGGCAGCACATGCTGGGCTCGAGCATGTGCTGTGCCCAGCATGTGCTGCTGTCGCACTTTTCTTCATCGGGGCACCATCGTCGGAGCATCATCAGAGAACCTGACCGACGGTATTGGGGTTCTCACGATCGGGGGGTCGGGGGGTGTGCGCACATGATGTGCGATGGGTGCTGGTACTTGGCCCTTATATTGGCCCCCTATCCCTCACCAAACCTCGAGAACTCACACCCCCTTAAAGAGCATTTGAGATTTTATAGGTTTGCTGCCAGTAGCCATTAAAGTGTCTGAAATGGGGACACTTTTTTCAAATGATCACAAAATCTTGTACACTTCGAGTTTTTAGCTGAATTTTTTTGTGCATGCCAACAAGAATACAAGGATAATGTCTACCAAGTTTGGGCCCAAACTCCGTCCGAAAAAATTTTCAAAAATCCCGAACCGTAAAAAGTTTCAAAAATCGTGAAAACTAGAAATCCAATCGTCTTGCCATGAAACTTCATGTGAAAGCTTAAGGGATCATTGGATGAATTTACAAGCCATAAAAATGGCATTGGCACATAGAAATATGAAGATGTGCCCAAACCCACCTACCACCCTATTTATTCACGGCTTACGCATCCCGTCTCTCTGGCCGATGTAGTCCTCGCCCGCCCGCCCGCTCGCTCATTTCGACGGTTGGCCTAGGCATACGGAGTTCATTCCCAGTCTAAGATCGGACTGGATCGAGGATTACGGTAGCAAGATCGGCAGCACGTAGAGGGGGACCTAGCTGATTCCCGGCTTGCGCATCCCGCCCCTCTGGCCGGCTGAGCACCCGCACGCTCGTTTCGTGGGTTGACTTAGGCATACGGAGTTCATTCCTAGCCTAAGATCAGACCGGACTGAGGGTTGCAGTAGCACATGCCGGGCTCGAGAATGTGTTGGTGCCGTATTTTTCTTCACCGGGGCACCATCGCCGGAGCATCATCGGGGAACCTGACCGGCGGCATTGGGGTTCCGGCGATAGTGGGGGCCGGGGGGGTGTGCGCACATGATGTGCGATGGGTGCCGGTACTTGGCCCTTATATTGGCCCCCTATCCCTCATCAAACTTCGAGAACTCACACCCCCTTAAAGAGCATTTGAGATTTTATAGGTTTGCTGCCAGTATCCATTAAAGTGTCTGAAATGGGGACACTATTTTCGAACGATCACAAAATCTTGTACACTTCGAGATTTTAGCTGAAATTTTTTTGCAAGCCAACAAAAATACAAGGATTACGTCTACCAAGTTTGGGGCCAAAACTCCTTCCGAAAAAATTTTAAAAAATCTCAAACCACAAAACGTTTTGAAAATCGTGAAAAATAGAAAACGGGTCGTCTTGCCATGAAACTTCATGTGAAGGCTTAAGGGACCATTGTATGAATTTACAAGCCATAAAAATGGCATTGGCATACAAAAATATGAAGATGTACCTAAACCCACCTACCACCCTATCGATCCACGGCTTGCGCATCCCGTCTCTCTGGCCGGTGTAGTGCCCGCCTGCCCGACTGCCCGCTCGTTTCGTCAGTTGGCTTAGGCATATGGAGTTCATTCCCAATCTAAGATCAGACCAGACCGAGGGTTGCGGTAGTAGGATCGATAGAACGTAGAGGGGGACCCGGTCGATCCCCGGCTTGCTCATCTCGCCCCTCTGGCCGACTGAGCGCTGCACGCTCGTTTCATGGGTTGACTTAGGTATACGGAGTTCATTCCTAGTCTAAGCATACGGAGTTCATTCCCAGTCTATGATCAGACCGGATCGAGGGTGGCAGCAACACATGTTGGGCTCGGGCATGTGCTCATTTCTCTTCGTCAGGGCACCATCGTCGGAGAACCTGACCGGCGGCATTGGGGTTTCGACGATCAGGGGGGTCGGGGGGTGTGTGCACATGATATGTGGTGGCTGCTGGTACTTGGCCCTTATATTGGCCCCCTATCCCTCATCAAACCTCGAGAACTCACACCCCCTTAAAAAGCATTTGAGATTTTACAGGTTTGCTGCCAGTAGCTATTAAAGTGTTTGAAATGGGGATACTTTTTTCAAATGGTCACAAAATCTTGTACACTTCGAGTTTCTAGCTGAATGTTTTTGTGCATGCCAATAAAAATACTAGGATTACGTCTACCAAGTTTGGGACCACAACCCCTTCCAAAAAAATTTTAAAAAATCCTGAACCGCAAAATGTTTCCAAAATCATGAAAAATAAAAAACGAGTCGTCTTGCCATGAAACTTCACGTGAAGGCTTAAGGGACCATTGTATGAATTTACAAGCCATAAAAATGGAATTGGCATGCACAAATATGAAGATGTGCCTAAACCCACCTACCACCCTATCGATCTACGGCTTGCGCATCCCGTCTCTTTGGCCGGCATAGTGCCCCCCTCCCGTCCGCCCGCTCGCTCGTTTTGTCGGTTGGCTTAGGCATACGAAGTTCATTCCCATTCTAAGATTGGACCAGAGTGAGGGTTGCGGCAGCAGGATTGGCAGCACGCAGAGGGGGACCCGATCGATCCCCGGCTTGTGCATCTCGCCCCTCTGGCCGGCTGAGCGCCCCGCACGCTTGTTTCGTGGGTGGAGTTAGGCATAGAGAGTTCATTTCAAGTCTAAGCATACGGAGTTCATTTCCAGTCTAAGATCAGACCAGACCGAGGGTTGCGGTAGCACATCCTGGGCTCAGACATGTGTTGGAGCCACATTTTTCTTCGTCGGGGCACGATCATCGGAGCATCGTCGTAGAACCTAACCGACAGCATTGGGGTTCCAGCGATCGGGGTGACCGGGAGGTGTGCGCACATGATGTGCGATGGGTGCTGGTACTTGGCCCTTATATTGGCCCCCTATCCCTCGTCAAACCTTGAAAACTCACACCCCCTTAAAGAGCATTTGAGATTTTACAGGTTTGCTGCCAATTGATATTAAAGTGTCTGAAATGGGGACACTTTTTTCAAATGGTCACAAAATCTTGTACACTTCGAGTTTTTAGCTGAATTTTTTTGTGCACACCAACAAAAATACAAGGATCACGTCTACCAAGTTCAATGCCAAAACTCCTTCCGAAAAAATTTTAAAAAATCCCGAACCGTAAAAAGTTTCAAAAATTATGAAAAATAGAAAATGAGTCGTCTTGCCATGAAACTTCACGTGAAGGCTTAAGGGACCATTGTATGAATTTACAAGCCATAAAAATGGCATTGGCATGCACAAATATGAAGATGTGCCTAAACCCACTTACCACTCTATCGATCGACGGCTTGCGCATCCCATCTCCCTGGCTGGCGGTGTGCCCGCCCGCCCGCCCGCTCGTTTCATCGGTTGGCTTAGGCATACGGAGTTCATTCCCAGTCAAAGATCAGACCAGACCGAGGGTTGCAGTAGCAAGATCAACAGCACGCAGAGGGGGACTCGATCGATTCCTGGCTTACGCATCCCACCCCTCTGGCCGACTGAGCGCCCGAACGCTCGTGTCGTGGGTTGACTTAGGCATACGAAGTTCATTCCCAGTCTACGATCAGATCGGACCAATGGTTGCGGCAGCACATGCTGGGCTCGAGCATGTGCTGGTACCGCATTTTTCTTCGTCAGGGCACTATCGTCGGAGCATCGCCGGGGAACCTGACGGGTGGAATTGGGGTTCCGACGATCGGGGGGGCCGGGGGGGTATGCGCCCATGATGTGCGATGGGTGCTGGTACTTGGCCCTTATATTGGCCCCCTATCCCTCATCAAACCTCGAGAACTCACACCCCGTTAAAGAGCATTTGAGATTTTACAGGTTTGCTACCAGTAGCCGTTAAAGTGTCTAAAATGGGGACACTTTTTTCAAATGGTCACAAAATCTTGTACACTTCGAGTTTTTAGCTGAGTTTTTTTGTGCACGCCAAAAAAAATACAAGGATCATGTCTAACAGGTTTGGGGCCAAAACTCCTTCCGAAAATATTTTAAAAAATCTCGAACCGCAAAAAGTTTCAAAAATCATGAAAAATAGAAAACGAGTTGTCTTGCCATGAAACTTCATGTGAAGGCTTAAGGGACCATTGTATGAATTTACAAGCCATAAAAATGGCATTGGCATGCAGAAATATGAAGATGTGCCTAAACCCACCTACCACCCTATCGATCCACAACTTGCACATCCCGTCTCTCTGGCCGGCGTAGAGCCCGCCTGCCCGTCCGCCCGCCCGCTCGTTTCGTCGGTTGGGTTAGGCATACGAACTTCATTCCTAGTCTAAGATCGGACCGGACCGAGGGTTACGACAGTAGGATCAACTGCACGTGAAGGGGGACTCGATCGATCCCCGTTTTACGCATCCCATCCTTCTGGCCGGCTGAGCACCCGCACGCTAGTTTCGTGGGTTGACTTAGGCATACGGAGTTCATTCCCAATCTAAGCATACAGAGTTCATTCCCAGTCTAAGATTGAACTGGACCGAGGGTTACGGCAGCACACGCTGGGCTTGAGCATGTGCTGGTGCCGCATTTTTCTTCGTCGGGGCACCATTGTCGAAGCATCATCGGAGAACCTGACCGGCGGCATTGGGGTTCCGGCGATCCGGGGGCCGGGGGGTGTGCGCACATGATGTGCGATGGGTGCTGGTACTTGGTGCTTATATTGGCCCCCTATCCCTCATCAAACCTCAAGAACTCACACCCTCTTAAAGAGCATTTGAGATTTTACAGGTTTGCTACCAATTGCCATTAAAGTGTCTGAAATGGGGACACTTTTCTCAAATGGTCACAAAATCTTGTACACTTCAAGTTTTTAGCTGAATTTTTTTGTGCATGCCAACAAAAATACAAGGATCACGTCTACCAAGTATGGGGCCAAAACTCCTTCCGAAAAAATTTTAAAAAATCCTGAACCGAAAAAGTTTCAAAAATCGTGAAAAACAGAAAACGAGTCGTCTTGCCATGAAACTGCACATGAAGGCTTAAGGGACCATTGTATGAATTTACAAGCCATAAAAATGGCATTGGTGGGCATAAATATGAAGATGTGCCTAAACCTACCTACCACCCTATCGATCCACGGCTTGCGCATCCCGTCTCTCTCGTCGGCGTAGTGCCCGCCCACCCGTCCGATGGTTTCGTCGGTTGGCTTAGGCATACGGAGTTCATTCCCAGTCTAAGATCAGACCAGACTGAGTGTTACAGCAGTAGCATCGGTAGCATGCAGAGGGGGACCCGGTCGATCCCCAGCTTGCGCATCCCGCCCCTTTGGCCGGCTGAGCGCCCGCACGCTCGTTTCATGGGTTGACTTAGGCATATGGAGTTCATTCCCAGTCTAAGCATACAGAGTTCATTCCCAGTCAAAGATCGGATCAGACCGAGGGTTGCGGCAGCACATGCTGGGCTCTGGCATGTGCTGGTGTCGCATTTTTCTTCGTCCGGGCACCATCGTCGGAGCATCACCGGAGAACCTGACTGGAGGCATTGGCGTTCTGGCGATCGGGGGGTGTGCGCACATGATGTGCGATGGGTGCTGGTACTTGGCCCTTATATTGGCCCCCTATCCCTCATCAAACCTCGAGAACTCATACCCTCTTAAAGAGCATTTGAGATTTTACAGGTTTGCTACCAATTGCCATTAAAGTGTCTGAAATGGGGACACTTTTTTCAAATGGTCACAAAATCTTGTACACTTCGAGTTTTTAGCTGAATTTTTTTATGCACGCCAAAAAAAATACAAGGATTACGTCTACCAAGTTTTGGACCAAAACTCCTTTCAAAAAAATTTTAAAAAATCATGAACCGCAAAAAGTTTTGAAAATCATGAAAAATAGAAAATGAGTCGTCTTGCCATGAAACTTCACGTGAAGGCTTAAGGGACCATTGTATGAATTTACAAGCCATTAAAATGGCATTGGCACAGAGAAATATGAACATGTGCCTAAACCCACCTACCACCCTATCGATCCACAGCTTGCGCATCCCGTCTCTCTAGCCGGCGTAGTGCTCGCCCGCCCGCCCGCTCGTTTCGTCATTTGGCTTAGTCATACGGAGTTCATTCCAAGTCCAAGATTGGACCGAACTGAGGGTTGCGGTAGCCGGATCGACAGCACGCAGAGGGGGACCCGATCGATCCCCGACTTGTGCATCCCGCCCCTTTGGCCGGCTGAGCACCCGTACGCTCGTTTTGTGGGTTGACTTAGGCATACGGAGTTCATTCCAAGTCTAAGCATATGGAGTTCATTCCCGATCTAAGATCAGATCAGACCGAGGGTTGCAGCATTACATACTGGGCTCGGGCATGTGCTGGTGCCGCATTTTTCTTCGCCGGGGCACCATCGTCGGAGCATCGTCGGAGAACCTGACCGACGGTATTGGGGTTCCGACGATCGGGGGTGCCAGGGGGTGTGCGCACTTGATGTGCGATGGGTGCTGGTACTTGGTCCTTATATTGGCCCCATATCCCTCATCAAACCTCGAGAACTCACACCCTCTTAAAGAGCATTTGAGATTTTACAGGTTTGCTGGCAGTAGCTATTAAAGTGTCTAAAATGGGGACACTTTTTTCAAATGGTCACAAAATCTTGGACACTTCGAGTTTTTAGCTGAATTTTTTTGTGTACGCCAACAAAAATACAAGGATCACGTCTACGAAGTTTGGGGCCACAACACCTTCCAAAAAAATTTTAAAAAATATCGAAGCACAAAAAGTTTCAAAAATCGTGAAAAATAGGAAACGAGTCGTCTTGCCATGAAACTTCACGTGATGGCTTAAGGGGCCATTGTATGAATTTACTAGCCATAAAAATGGCATTGGCACAGAGAAATATGAAGATGGGCCTAAACCCACCAACCACCCTATCGATCCATGGTTTGTGCATCCCGTCTCTCTGGCCGACGTAGTGCCCGCCTGCCCGCCCGTTTGGTCAGTTGGCTTAGGCATACGGAGTTCATTCCCAGTCTAAGCATACGGAGTTCATTCCCAGTCTAAGATCAGACCGAACCGAGGGTTGCAGCACCACATGCTGGGCTCAGGCATGTTCTGGTGTCGCATTTTTCTTTGTCGGGGCACCAACGTAGGAGCAGCGCCGGAGAACCTGACCGACGGCATTGGTGTTTCGGTGATCCGGGGGATCGGAGGGGTGTGCGCACATGATGTGCGAATGGTGCTGGTACCTGGCCTTTATATTGGCCCCCTATCCCTCATCAAACCTCGAGAACTCTCACCCCCTTAAAGAGCATTTGAGATTTTACAGGTTTGCTACCAGTAGCCATCGAAGTGTCTGAAATGGGGACACTTTTTTCAAATGGTCATAAAATCTTGTACACTTTGAGTTTTTAGCTGAATGTTTTTGTGCATGCCAACAAAAATAGAAGGATCACGTCTACCAAGTTTGGGGAGAAAGCTCCTTCCGAAATAATTTTAAAAAATCTCGAACCGTAAAAAGTTTTGAAAATCGTGAAAAATAGAAAACGAGTCGTCTTGCCATGAAACTTCACGTGAAGGCTTAAGGGACCATTGTATGAATTTACAAGCCATTAAAATGGCATTGGCATGGGGAAATATGAAGATGTGCCTAAACCCACCTACCACCCTATCGATCCACAGCTGGCGCATCACGTCTTTCTGGCCGACGTAGTGCCCACCCGCCCGCCTGCCCGCTCGTTTCGTCGTTTGGCTTAGGCATACAGAGTTCATTTCCAGTCTAAGATTGGACTGAACCGAGGGTTGCAGGAGTAGGATCGGCAGCACGCAAAGGAGGACCCGATCGATCCCCGGCTTGCGCATCCCGCCCCTTTGGCCAGCTGAGCGCCCGCACGCTCGTTTCATGGGTTGACTTAGGCATACGGAGTTCATTCCCAGTCTAAGCATATGGAGTTCATTCCCGATCTAAGATCGGATCAGACGAGGGTTGCAGCAGCATATGCTAGGCTTGGGCATGTGCTGGTGCCGCATTTGTCTTCACCGGGGCACCATCATCGGAGAACCTGACTGACAGCATTGGGGATCCCATGATCGTGGGTGCCGAGGGGGTCTGCGCACATGATGTACGATAGGTGCTGGTACTTGGCCCTTATATTGGCCACCTATCCCTCATCAAACCTCGAGAACTCACACCCCCTTAAAGAGCATTTGAGATTTTACAGGTTTGCTACCAGTAGCCATTAATCTGTCTGAAATGGGGACGCTTTTTTGAAATGGTCACAAAATCTTATACACTTCGGGTTTTTAGCTGAATGTTTTTGTGCATGCCAACAAAAAATACAAGGATCACGTCTACCAAGTTTGGGGCCAAAACTCCTTTCGAAAAAATTTTAAAAAATCCCGAACCGTAAAAAGTTTTGAAAATCGTGAAAAATAGAAAACGAGTTGTCTTGCCATAAAACTTCACGTGAAGGCTTAAGGGACCATTGTATGAATTTACAAGCCATTAAAATGGTATTGGTATGGAGAAATATGAAGATGTGCCTAAACCCACCTGCCACCCTATCGATCCACAGCTTACGCATCTCGTCTCTCTGGCCGGCGTTGTGCCCGCCCGCCCACCCGCCCACCCGCCCGCTCGTTTCGTCGTTTGGCTTAGGCATGCGGAGTTCATTCCAAGTCTAAGATTGGACCAGATTGAGGGTTGTGGCAGCAGGATCGGAAGCACGCAGAGGGGGACCCGGTCGATCCCTAGCTTGCGCATCCCGCCCCTTTGGCTGGCTGAACGCCCGTACGCTCGTTTCGTGGGTTGACTTAGGCATAGGAGTTCATTCCTAGTCTAAGCATATGGAGTTCATTCCCGATCTAATATCGGATCAGACCGAGGGTTGCAACAGCACAAGCTGGGCTCGAGCATGTACTGGTGCCGTATTTTTCTTCGTCGGGGCACCATCGTCGGAGCATCGTCGGAGAACCTGACCGACGGCATTGGGGTTCCGACAATCGGGGGTGCCGGGGGGGTTTGCGCACATGATGTGCGATGGGTGCTGGTACTTGGCCCTTATATTGGCCCCCTATCCCTCATCAAATCTCGAGAACTCACACCCCCTTAAAGAGCATTTGAGATTTTACAGGTTTGCTGTCAGTAGCCATTAAAGTGTCTAAAATGGGGACACTTTTTCAAATGGTCACAAAATCTTGGACACTTCGAGTTTTTAGCTGAATTTTTTTGTGTACGCCAAAAAAAATACAAGTATCGTGACTACCAAGTTTGGGGCGAAAACTCCATCTGAAAAAATTTTAGAAAATCCCGAACCGAAGAAAGTTTTAAAAATCGTGAAAAATAGAAAACGAGTCATATTGCCATGAAACTTCACGTGAAGGCTTAAGGGACCATTGTATGAATTTACAAGCCATAAAAATGGCATTGGCACACATAAATATGAAGATGTGCCTAAACCCACCTACCACCCTATCGATCCATGGCTTGCACATCTTATCTCTTGGCCAGCGTAGTACCCGCCCGCCCACCCGTCCGCTTGTTTCATCGGTTGGATTAGGCATACAGAGTTCATTCTCAGTCTAAGATCAGACCGGACCGAGGGTTGCGGCAGCAGGATCGACACCACGCAGAGGGTGACCCAGCCGATCCCCGGCTTGCGCATCCCGCCCCTCCAGCCGGCTGTGCACCCGCTCGCTCGTTTCGTGGGTTGACTTAGGCATACAGAGTTCATTCCCAGTCTATGATCGGACCTAACCGAGGGTTATGGCACCACCTGCTGGGCTCAGGCATGTGCTGGTGCCGCATTTTTCTTCGTTGGGGCACCATCATTTGAGCATCACCGGAGAACTTGACCGACGGCATTGGGGTTCCGACGATCGGGGGGGCCGGGGGGTGTGCACACACGATGTGCGATGGGTGCTGGTACTTGGCTCTTATATTGGCCCCTTATCCCTCATCAAACCTCGAGAACTTAGACCCCCTTAAAAAGCATTTGAGATTTTACAGGTTTGCTGCCAGTAGCCATTAAAGTGTCTGAAATGGGGACACTTTTTTCAAATGGTCACAAAATCTTGTACACTTTGAGTTTTTAGCTGAATTTTCTTATGCATGCCAAAAAAAAATACAAGGATCACGTCTACCAAGGTTGGGACCAAAAATCCTTCCGAAAAAATTTTAAAAAATCCCAAACAGCAAAAAGTTTCAAAAATCATGAAAAACAGAAAACGGGTCGTCTTGCCATGAAACTTCACGTGAAGGTTTAAGAGACCATTGTATGAATTTACAAGCCATAAAAATGGCATTGACATGCAGAAATATGAAGATGTGCCTAAACCACCTACACCCTATCGATCGACGGCTTGCGCATCCCGTCTCTCTGGCCGGCGTGGTGCCCGCCCGCCGTCTGCCCGTTCGTTTCGTCGGTTGGCTTAGGCATAGGGAGTTCATTCCCAGTCTAAGCATACGGAGTTCATTCCCAGCCTAAGATCAGATCAGACTGAGGGTTGCGACAGCACATGCTGGGCTCGAGCATGTGCTGGTGCCACATTTTTCTTCGCTGGGGCACCATCGCCAGAGAACATGACCAGCAACATTGGGGTTTCGACGATCGGGGGGGTCGGGGGTGTGCACACATGATGTGCAATGGCTACTGGAACTTGGCCCTTATATTGGCCCCCTATCCCTCATCAAACTCGAGAACTCACAACCCCTTAAAGAGCATTTAAGATTTTACAGGTTTGCTGCCAGTAGCCATTAAAGTGTCTGAAATGGGGACACTTTTTTCAAATGGTAGCAAAATCTTGTACACTTCGATTTTTTAGCTGAATTTTTTTTTTCATGCCAACAAAAATACAAGGATCACGTCTACCAAGTTTGGGGTCAAAACTCCTTCCGAAAAAATTTTAAAAAATCTCGAACCGCATGTATACACCCAATTGGGTCTTGGCCCAGATCAATTGAGCCTGGCCCAAATGGGTAAGCCTAATGCAAATTTTACTTTGTATTATTATTTTTTTTCTTTTCTTTTCTTTTGTATTTTATGTATTTTATTATTTATTATTATTATATGTATATTTTTATTTATTTTTTTTGTAATATTTTTTTATTTATCTTATTGTATTATCTGTTAATAATTTTTTTTTCTCTTTTATTCCGTTTATCTGATTTTTTGTATATCTGATATTATTATTATTATTATTATTTTATCCTATCTTTTCTAATTATCTATTATTTTTTTATTTGACTTTGGAGGGCTGGGATTGAAAGTTAAAGAATCCCACTGTGAAGGGGAATTCAATCAAGAGAGTCTAGATTGGATTCAAAGATTGAATCCCCGTCCAAGGAGGAATTGGGATTGATCAGGAACTCCTGATCAATCCCTATAAAAGGGACCTCCTAGAACGGATTGCAAACACAAAAAACAGTAAGCAAAAGCTACTGATTGAGAGAATAGGGACGTATTGAGAGCTAAGAAAAGGTTTAGGAGTGTTCTAGGAGTGAGAAGAAATTTTTTGAGAATTTTTGGCGATTTTTTTTCTGGGAATTTTTGGAAAATTCTAGATTCCAGTGAATTTTTCTACGAAGATTGGATTTTCGGTGAAAATTTCGGCCAACCTTAAAGTTTCCGGTGACCTGCCCAGTTTCCGACAAAGAATCCCAGAAACCGGTGATCTTCCGATGAACTTCCGGTGAACTTCCGACGAAAAAACCCAGATTCCGACGACAAAACCCAGAATCTGGTGAATCTTCAATCGGAGTTCTTCGGCCTTTTGGAGAGAAGGGAGAGGAAAAAGGAAAAAGAGAGAGAGAGGGGAGGAGCGTTCTGCCAAAAAACAGAGGGAAGTGTCTTTTATACCCTTTCAAAACGACATCGTTTTGGCCTTAAGTAACCCAGAGGATCTGTGCGTTTTACTGTGACCCGACCCGACCCGAGCGTCGACCCGTTTCCTAACCCGCGCGTGCCTGCCCCTCCAAGCCAAGCCGAGCCGAGCTCCAAGCTGCCCCCTGAGCCATTTCTCTTCCTTGAGCCGAGCCGAGCCGAGCCGCGATCCAAGCCGCTCCAAGTTTTTTTTTTCTTTTTTTTATTTTCATTTCTTTGTTTATTTATTTATTTATTTATTTATTAGATTAGGTTTATTTAATATTCTTTTTATCTTTATTTTATTTTCATTTTTGTTTTACTTTTCTTTATTTTTTTATTTTTATTTATTTTTTTTATTATTCTGTTTTCTTTAAATAAAAATTCAAAATTTCCAGAAAAAAATATTTTTAGGAAAAAGTTGAAAGCCTCAATTTTCCTTAAAAATAAATTTTCAAAAAAAGGGTTTTTGAGGAAAAGTTGAAAGTATCAATCTTCCCTACACAAGAACAATTATTCTTCCCTTCTTTTTTATTTTGATTTCGACTTTATTTTTCTTTAAATAATCCGATGACGGAGCCTCTGCAAGTGAAACAGTAGTTTTCTTGCATACTCCTGAGGTGAGGGAATTTTCTCAATTTTTTGCTAAAAGTATTAGAGTCAATTGAGAATAATTTCCAACAATTAATTACTTGGTAAATTTTAAGGCTTTTTGGATAACACAAATTTCAGCTGGTACCATCTTTTGATGGGCGTTGTGAGGGTACTATAACCTTCCTCACACGTAACCGAACTCCCGAACCCTGTTTTGGTTAGTAGACCTGAACATATTCTTTTAGGGACCCTTAAACTTAGGTGTTCCCTAAAAGGACAGATTTTTTAGGTGGCCAATCGCACCTAGATAAAAAAGATTGGTGGCGACTCCCTAAAGTCAATGTCTAGCGATAGATCCTCGGATCTAGACGTTATGACAGCTTGGTGACTCTGCTGGGGACGTCTGAGAGTCAGGCCAGCAAATAAATCTGTGTTATCCAAAAGCCTAATAAAATTAAACCTTTTGTATATATGTATTATTATTCATTCATGTTTATTTACTTTGTTAATTATGTCATTCATATGCATGTGGATAACATGAGCTCTACACCCGAGCTCCGTCCCTCTAGGAGGGAGTGAAGTACCTATTGCTTTCGTGAGGTCTAATGCCTCCGCAATGGCTAGCGAAATACTCCCACTCAAATTGAACCTTTTTTGCTTATAGCCTGTAATGGGCGAGGATTAGGGTGCCTTACTAGTCTGTGATGGACAAGGATGTAAGGAACAATTTGAGGACCTTTAGACTTTGACCCTAAAACCGCATATAGTGAACTTTAAGAGTGCCTAACCTATAGATAGAGCCATCACTTTTCCCTATTAGAATTGACCAAAAGCGTAGGATTCATCCCTTTTACTTTGTGTGATGTTTAAATTTACTTAGTCATTTATTCTTTTTCTAGGTATACTAACCTTTTTTTCTTTTGCATTGGTTCATGTGCATATCATAAAGTTGCATAAAGAACATTTGCCTGAAAAACGGTCTTCAACAATTTTTTTTCATGGACACCGATGAACGCTTAGTCTGTTCTTCATCAGTATTAGCACCTTGTGGGACACCCAATAAAGTAAGGGCCCAATCAGAAAAGACTCAACTGAAGATGAGAGATTGCTTGCCAATTGTGTATGTGTCTACTCTGTCTCAAGAAACATCTATCCTCCTCAAACAGAACAATTTAGAAGATTTGGTGGATATCTAGAAGAAGATGAGTCCATCAAAATAAGAGCAGTTTTGTCAGAAACATGGGCATATAACACACCTTCTAGCAGTGGTTGTTGATGATCAACTAATTAAAGCTGCAACACAATTCTGGGATCCTGCATACAAGTGTTTCATCTTTAATGAAGCTGATATGACTCGTACCATCAAAGAATATTTGATCTTGGTAGGTTTGCATCTCAAGACTCCTGACAAGATATATGTCAAAAAGCATAAGTCAGGATTTCATAAAAGTCTGGCTCAACTCATGGGGATAGACAAGGAAGTTGTGGATTCTCATACAAAGAAGAAACAAGAACAGGTTTGCCTACCTTGGAAGTTCTTTCATGAGTTTCTGATGCAACACGTCAATGAAGAACGGGGGTTAGACATATTTGCCCTGGCTATATATAGACTGGTAATCTTTCCAAAGGTTTTGGGACATATTGAGATAGTGGTGGTTGATTTCTTTGAAAGTGTGATTAATGGCTATAATCCTTCAACGGTAATATTAGCAAAGACTATCAGATCTTTGAGTTATTGTCATCGAAATGGAAGGCACTTCATAGGATGCATATTGTTATTGTACTGTAGATGAAAAGCCATTTTGAACAAGGAAATGGCACTTTCTCAAAGATTTATATTCGTAATCACTTTCCAATCAAGGAATTCTGTGAAAGTGGATGGTCAAAGCGGAAGCCTAAACAAGAATGGATAACTTTCTTACAAAAATTAGAAAGTGCCAGGGTGAGATGGTTGGCCCCATGGATGAATCGTGAGCCTATGTTATACCAATGTGGGGATAGTACAGTGGTTCCGCTTCTGGGTTTATAAGGAGTGACGAATTATGCACCACTCCTAGTGAGAAGGCAATTAGGGGGAGAACAGTTCATTCCTATGACCTATGGGCTTCATCAGTTAGATTTCTCTTACAATGAGCCTAAAGCATTTCAGAGGATGAATGAGATGATCAAAACATGGAAAAACCCTAAAGAGTGAGTCCTGGACCATTCACTGAAAAAGTCACCCCAGGTTACTTGGTTTGGAGAACAAAGAGAAGACAAGAAATGGTATTTACTTATGAAATCTTTCAACCACCAACAGAAGAAAAACTTGAAGAGACACCATCAGAGTTAGAACTGGCAACAAAAGAACTTGAGTTTGAGAAGACCAAGTTAAAGAAAGAGATTCAAGAACTTCAAGAAGAAAAAGCCCAGTGGAAAGGTAGAGCTGAAAGTTATGAAGTTAAAGTTCACAAGACTGCTAGAGAACGTGATATAGCTACTGAAGATCTAGCAAAGTTATATCAGGAGCATAAGAGGCTATGTGTGAGAGAAAGAGCCAAAGTGATAACCATTGCCGAGCTGACTGAGGAAAATACAAGACTGAAACAAGAGTATACCGAGTTGGAAGAAGAAAGTACTGAAGCACAGGCAGAAATTAACATGTTAAACAGTTATTTGAGCAGGCTAAGTCAAAGGTTGAATGAATAAGGAGACCACATCACTGCATTGGTTAGAGAACATAGAGAATTATCATACCAAGTCTGGTGTGGTAAAAGAGAGAACCTAGAAAGGCAGAAATACATTGAGCACTTGACAACCCAAATTCATAAAGGGGTGTGTAAGGCAAGAGAGATGGTGAAAGAGGCAGAGGCATTAAGACAAGTGGTGGCCCCAGTAAGAGAACATGGACAGCGTCTCTTGAACTTCATAGAAGAAGCCAAGGCTTAGTATGAACAGATCAAGCAATTTTATGGCTATAATTCTAGGATAATAAACTCAATGTAGATCAAAGTTTTTTGGAATAAATGAAATTTTTTAGTTGAATACCGTTTTAAGGCAAATGTTCTTTGCATACATGCATTTTTCATTCATTGCATTCTCATTCATTACACTTAACAAAGTAACCATGTGATGATCATGCAAATTTATTAATTCTGAGATATGGTACTCAAGGTTCCAGGATAGCTCTATCTAGCAAAAACCCTGCTCATCCATACAACACAAGATCCAGAGCAAGGCAAATGGAGGAGGAAAGTTCTCATAGATTTGAAAAGCTAAAAAAAGCTCAGGAAAAGATTGAAAGTGAACGAAGTAAGATTCTGGAGGCCCTTAATAACATGAATAAAGGAAAAGGAGTTGAAGGAAGTACAAGTCAGCAAGAAGTGGCTGACCTTTTGTACCCTCTAGGTTTTGGCCTACCTCAAGCCCAGTCTACCCAAGAGGTCCCACCATAACATTTTGCATATCCAACATATCCTAGAATGCCATCAGCTTTCAACCTAGGGCAGTATAATAGCTATATAAATCCTGTCTTCACTGAAAAGGTAGCAGAACCAATTCCTGATCCAGATGATTTAAAAGAGAAGAAGAAGGAAAAGATAAGGGTGGAAGCTAAGGAAAGCTCTAAAATTAGCATACTAGAGCAGAGGCTACGGGCTGTGGAAGGATTTAGCTTTTATGGGTCAGTTGATGCTGCTGGGCTCTGCCTAGTTCCTGATGTGGTTATCCCCTATAAGTTTAAAGTACCAAAATTTGAAAAATATGATGGTACAAAGTACCCCAAAACCCACATCACCATGTATTGCAGAAAGATGGCAGCTCATGCACATGATGAAAAACTCTTGATGCATGTCTTCCAGGATAGCCTTACTGGTTCTACTGCCAGGTGGTATGTTTAGTTGGATAGGACCCACATTCGCTCTTGGAGAGATATGGCTCATGACTTCATCAGTCAATATCGACACATTATCGATTTGGCTCCTGATCATTTGTCTTTACAGAATCTAGAGAAAAAGGCAAATGAGTCTTTTAAAGAATACGCCCAGAGATGGAGAGATATAGCTTCATAGGTACAACCTCCACTGATAGAAAAAAAGACCACAGTGCTGTTTGTTAGCATTTTAAAACCTCCCTATTATGAAAAGATGATAGGGAATGCAATAAAAAATTTTACTGACATGGTAATCTTTGGAGAAATTATTGAAAGTGCCATAAAAAATGGCAAGTTGAAAGGAGGAGAAACCAAGAAGGCATCAGAAAAGAAGGAAGCTCAAGCTCAAGCTGTGAGCTTTGATAGACAACAATTCAGGGGTTATCAACCCTATCCATCTCAAGGTTACTCTCCATACTATCTTACTGTGAATAATGCCTCATCTTGCCCATACCAGCTAGCTCCACAACCACCTTATTCATCCACTTATCGATCAACTTTTAGCCCTCAAGATCTTACATACAGCCTCAACATTCAAGCTCCTGTAAGAACTCAAGTTCGCCCTATTAACCCAGCAAGTGGTTCACGAGAACAACGAACTACTCGAGAAAAACTTGTATTTGATCCAATCCTTATGACTTATACAGAGTTATTTTGAGAACTCTATAATAGCCATTTGATTGCCCCTAGCCATGTGGAGCCGCTTAAACCACCCAACCCAAAGTGGTATGATCTTACAGCCCACTGCGACTATCACTATGGAATTACTGGCCATTCTACTAAAAATTGCACTACTTTAAAGTATAAGGTGCAACGGTTGATCAATGATGGAATGGTAAGTTTTGATCAAGGAAAAGCAACAACATCTAATGTTAGCACTCTGAGTGAAAGTCAAGAACAAAAAAGGTCCGGAGAGTCACAATGAATTGAGGGGCAAGATGTCAATAAAGATTCTTCACCTGATCGCATAGGGCAACAATTTTAAAATGGAGATAAGGCTGGTTGAAGGTTTCTTCTGTCATTTTAGGATTTCTTTTCAAATAATGTTAGATTTCTTTTTGCAATGTGACTTCACTTGTTATCATTTTAATAAAAGCAAGTTAATGCATTTCATTACATTTTTCTCTTTCACTTAACCATTACTCTATGCTATGTTACCTTTCATAACTTTATACTCCCATTCTTAGATTTCAGATGATGAATATTAGACAATGATAAACAATAATTTTGGGATTTAATTTTGAGAACTCATCCATATTAATATGAGAAGATGATTTGAGCAAAAAATAGGCTATTATCGGAGGTGAAATAGATATGTCTTGAAGATGTGTAATCTTTTATACAGATTCATGAGCTTTGTTTAATAGATGATGTTCAAGAAAGGTATTCACAATTGAGATGAAAAATGGCCATCTTTCTTTTACCATTTGAAAAACCATTTATTGCTACCCCTTTGAGCTTGTTACGATTTCTTTTTTTGAAGAACCCTAACCAAAGATCACCCTCTACACTAGGGGGCAATTTTTGAAAAAAAAATTTTCACAAAAGGTCTCAAAAAAAAAAAAAAGAAAAGAAAAAATAAATGCCACACATGACTTGGAGCAAAGTAATGAGAATCCTTTGTGTGAGGAAAAAAAATGATGTGGGGGCAAAATGCCAAGCTGCATCAAATGATCCTTTGGTTTTGAACCTTTTTAACACATGTTTTGAGCTGATTATATCCATTTTTTTATGACCATTCACCTTGGCCTACGTTACAACCTTGAAAAGTCCATTTGGATTAAGTGTGAATACTCAACTTGAATGGTCATATGTTGAGCAAAGGTATGCTTATGATGAAGCAATGGAATCATGCTACATTTTTCTAAGGTTTGATGGATGAAAGATATCAACAATGGATGAAAAATGAGAAAAGAAAAAAAAGATGATGAAAAAAAAAAAGAAATGAGAAAATGAAAAAAAGAGATTCAAATTGAAAACCTGAAAGGTTGATAGAAAAAGATCCAAGTCAAATGGCTCACATGAATGGAAAATCAAAGACATCTGAAGATCCCTCAAAGACTGGGGAAAAGTTCACCGAGCTCAAGTTGACTTCAACAGTAAATGGAATGAGTTTTTGAAAAAGAATCCTAGATTAATGTTGAGAATTGTCTGAATATTCATCATTTGGACATACCATCCATCCCAATGACATATGTCCAATTTATTTCCTTTCCCATTTGTTCTGTACCAAAATAGATTTTCATTGATTTTCTTTACCATAGTTCACCTTCTGTTCTCTTATTGTTACACCCTTAGAATGAATTGAGAAAATGCTTGATTGCATTGTATTTGTCAAGGTTTGAAATGATAATGAATGAATGAATATGTGCTTAAAAGAGTCTTGTATTCATTTGAAAAGAAATCTAAGATGATGGTGGTGATGAAATGAAGAAATGGCAAAAACCTAAAAGAGATTATTTGAAAGGACATATGATGTGACCAAATAGAGAATATGATGGGGCAAATTTTGAAAAGTGGTATAACCAAAAAATGAGTACAAGGATGAATTGGTTGATATGACTTGTAAGTTATGATTGAATGGTGAGAACAATCAGTGGACAGAATTTGTTTTGGAATGGTTAATGCTGAGACAATGACCCAGTGATGGTGGATGAAACTTGTTTTAAAATTTGCTAGTGCTGAGAAATTCATTAAATGATGGTCAAGTGATGATCGATTGATGAAGCTTATTTCAAAGTATTGAGAAACTGAACAAGAAAGAATGTGAGTGGAAAGGACAATTGAGAGCTACACTGGTTTGATTGGATCTCTGAAGAATCAAAGGGCTTGATGCTTAAGAAAAAGCTTGAGAAACTTGAGTACCATACATTGAACAGGAATTAATTGGCCAACATTTGCATAGCATGCATTGAAATTCATGCACATTGCATAGCATACACTACTTTCAGGAAAGTATAGTGTATAAATTCAAGAAGCAGGGGTGTTCCAACATCCCACATGGAGAAGACATATATGAAGATATTTTGCAATTTGTTAGGTAAGTTTCTAATCCTTGAAATAGGATGTCTTCTGATATCAGGGTTGATTTATAAGACCTTTGGACATAATCTCCTGAAATTCCTTCAAACACAACTTTCAAACTCCTTTGGACATGATTGTTAAGGAGCAATTTACTTTTCCAAAGTCGTGGTGCCTCTGTTTAGAGGAGCAATTTACTTTCCAAAGTCGTGGTGCCTCTGTTTAGAGGAGCAATTTATTTTCAAAAGCCGTGGTGCCTCTATTTAGAGGAGCAATTTATGTTTCTCAAAGTCGTTGAGCCTCTGTTTAGAGGAGCTTTGGTAAAAAAAAAAAAAACAAAAAAACAAAAAAACAAAAAAAAACAAAAAATGACAATGTTGAGTTGAGTCGTGATTGGGTGTCTACGTCTTGATTGGGTGTCTACGTCTTTGCGCAATTTCTGTTTCACAGAAAATGTGCAAAGAGGGGCAGCTGTAGACACCCAATTGGGTCCTGGCCTAGATCAAATGAGGCTAACCCAAATGGGTAAGCCCAATCAATTTTTACTTTGTATTATTATTATTTTTTTTCTTTTCTTTTCCTTTCTTTTGTATTTTATGTATTTTATTATTTATTATTATTATATGTATATTTTTATTTATTTATTTATTCATTTTTCTTGTAATATTTTTTTTATTTATCTTATTGTATTATCTGTTAATAATTTTTTTCTCTCTTGTTCCGTTTATCTGATTTTTTGTATATCTGATATATTATTATTATTTTTTATCCTATCTTTTCTAATTATCTATTATTTTTTTATTTGATTTTGGAGGGTTGGGATTGAAAGTTGAAGAATCCCACTGTGAAGGGGAATTCAATTAAGAGAGTCCAGATTGGATTCAAAGATTGAATCCCCGTCCAAGGAGGAATTGGGATTGATCAGGAACTCCTGATCAATCCCTATAAAAGGGACCTCCTGGAACAGATTGCAAACACAGAAAACAGTAAGCAAAAGCTACTGATTGAGAGAATAGGGACGTATAGAGAGCTAAGAAAAGGTTTAGGAGTGTTCTGGGAGTGAGAAGAAATTTTTTGAGAATTTTTGGTGATTTTTTTTCTGGGAATTTCTGGAAAATTCTAGATTTCGGTGATTTTTCGAGAAAGATTGGATTTTTCGATGAAAATTTCGGCCAACCTTGAAGTTTCCAACGACCTGCCCAGTTTTCAGCAAAGAATCCCAAAAAATCGGTGATCTTTCGGTGAACTTTCAACGAACTTCCGACGAAAAAACCCAGATTCCGATGACAAAACCCAGAATCCGATGAATCTTCAACCGGAGTTCTTCGACCTTTTAGAGAGAAGGGAGAGGAAAAAGGAAGAAGAGAGAGAGAGAGGGGAGGAGCGTTCTACCGAAAAACAGAGGGAAGTGCCTTTTATACCCTCTCAAAACGACGTCGTTTTGGCCTTAAGTAACCCAGAGGATCCGTGCGTTTTGTCGTGACCCGACCCGAGCGTCAACCCGCTTCCTGACCCGCGCATGCCTGCCCTTCCAAGCTGAACCGAGCCGAGCCGAGCTCCAAGCCACCCCCCCTGAGCCGTCTCTCTTCCTTGAGCCGAGCCGAGTCGCGATCCGAGCCGCTCTAGGTTTTTTTTTCTTTTTTTTTTGAAATTTTTTTATTTTCATTTCTTTGTTTATTTGTTTTTTTTTATTAGATTAGGTTTATTTAATATTCTTTTTATCTTTATTTTATTTTTATTTTTGTTTTACTTTTTTTTTATTTTTTTATTTTTATTTATTTTTTTTATTATTCTGTTTTCTTTAAATAAAAAATCAAATTTTCAAAAAAAAAAATTTTTAGGGAAAAGTTGAAAGTATCAATTTTCCTTAAAAATAAGTTTAAAAAAAATATATTTTTGAGGAAAAGTTGAAAGTATCAATTTTCCTTAAAAATAAATTTTCAAAAAAATATTTTTAGGGAAAAGTTGAAAGTATCAATTTTCCCTACACAAGAACAATTATTCTTCCCTTCCTTTTATTTTGATTTCGACTTTATTTTTCTTTAAATAATTCGACGACGGAGCCTCTGCAAGTGAAACAGTAGTTTTCTTGCATACTCCTGAGGTGAGGGAATTTTCTCAATTTTCTGCTAAAAGAATTAGAGTCAATTGAGAATAATTTCCAACAATTAATTACTTGGTAAATTTTAAGGCTTTTTGGATAACACAAATTTTGGCTGGTACCATCTTTTGATGGGCGTTGTGAGGGTGCTATAACCTTTCTCACACGTAACCGAACTCCCGAACCCTGTTTTGGTTAGTAGACCTGAACCTATTCTTTTAGGGACCCTTAAACTTAGGTGTTCCCTAAAAGGACAGATTCTTTAGGTGGCCAATCGCACCTAGATAAAAAAGATTGGTGGCGACTCCCTAAAGTCAATGTCTAGCGATAGATCCCCGGATCTAGACGATATGACACCGTAAAAAGATTCAAAAATTAAGAAAAATAGAAAACGATTCGTCTTGCCATGAAACTTCACGTGAAGGGCTAAGGGACCATTGTATGAATTTACAAGCCGTAAAAATGGCATTGGCACGTAGAAATATGAAGATGTGCCTAAACCAACCCACCACCCTATCGATCCATGGCTTGCGCATCCCGTCTCTCTGGCCGGCGTAGTGCCCGCCCGCCCGCCTGCTCGTTTCCTCGGTTGGCTTAGGCATATGGAGTTCATTCCCAGCCTAAGAGCAGACCGAATTGAGGGTTGCGACAGTAGGATTGGTAGCACGCAGAGGGGGACCCAGTGATCCCCTGCTTGCGCATCCCGCCCCTCTGGCCGGTTGAGCGCCCGTACGCTCATTTCGTGGGCTTACTTAGGTATACGGAGTTCATTCCTAGTCTAAGCATACGGAGTTCTTTCCCAGTCTAAGATCAGACCAGACCGAGGGTTGCGGTAGCACATTCTGAGCTCGGGCATGTGCTAGTGCCACATTTTTCTTCGTCGGGACACCATCACCGGAGCATCGCCGTAGAACCTGACCGGAGGCATTGGGGTTCCGACGATCGGGGGGTCGGGCGGGTGTGCGCACATGATGTGCGATGGGTGCTGGTACTTGGCCCTTATATTGGCCCCCTATCCCTCATCAAACCTTGAGAACTCACACCCTCTTAAAGATCATTTGAGATTTTACAGGTTTGCTACCAATTGCCATTAAAGTGTCTGAAATGGGGACACTTTTTTCAAATGGTCACAAAATCTTGTACACTTCGAGTTTTTAGCTGAATATTTTTGCGCATGCCAACAAAAATGCATGGATCATGTCTACCAAATATGGGGCCAAAACTCCTTCCGAAAAAATTTTAAAAAATCTTGAACCGTAAAAAGTTTCAAAAATCGTGAAAAATAGAAAACGAGTCGTCTTGCCATGAAACTTCACGTCAAGGCTTAAGGGACTATTGTATGAATTTACAAGCCATAAAAATGGCATTGGCAACTAGAAATATAAAGATGTGTCGAAACCCACCTACCACCTTATCGATCCACGGCTTGCGCATCCCGTCTCTCTAGCAAATGTAATGCCCGCCCACCCGCCCGCCCGCTAATTTCATCAGTTGGCTTAGGCATACAGAGTTCATTCCCAGTCTAAGATCAGACCGAACCGAGGGTTGCAGCAGTAGGATTGGCAGCACGCAAAGGGGGACCCAGCCGATCCCCGGCTTGCGCATCCTGCCCCTCTGGTCGACTGAGCGCCCGCACACTCATTTCGTGGGTTGACTTAGGCATACGGAGTTCATTCCCAGTCTAATATCAGATCAGACTAAGGGTTGCGACAGCACATGCTGGGCTTGGGCATGTGCTGTTGCCGCATTTTTCTTTGTCGGGGCACAATCGTCGGAGCATCGTCGGAGAACCTGACCGACGGCATTAGGGTTCCAACGTTCAGGGGGGCCGGGGGGTGTGCGCACATGATGTACAATGGGTGCTGGTACTCTGCCCTTATATTGGCCCCCTATACCCCATCAAACCTCGAGAACTCACACCCCCTCAAAGAGCATTTGAGATTTTACAGGTTTGCTGCCAGTAGCCATTAAAGTGTCTGGAATGGGGATAATTTTTTCAAATGATCACAAAATCTTGTACACTTCGAGTTTTTAGCTGAATTTTTTTTTACATGCCAAAAAATATACAAGGATCACGTCTATGAAGTTTGGGGCCACAACTCCTTCCGAAAAAATTTTAAAAAATCTCGAACCGCAAAAACTTTAAAAAATTATGAAAAATAGAAATCGAGTCGTCTTGCCATGAAACTTCACCTGAAGGGTTAAGGGACCATTGTATGAATTTACAAGCCATAAAAATGGCATTGGCATGCAAAAATATGGAGATGTGCCTAAATCCACCTACCACCCTATCGATTCATGACTTGCGCATCCCGTCTCTCTGGCCGACGTAGTGCCCACCCGCCCGCTCGTTTCATCGGTTGGCTTAGGCATACAGAGTTCATTCCCATTCTAAGATCAGACCGGACCAAGGGTTGCGGTAGCAGGATCGACAGCACACAAAGGGGGACCCGATCAATCCCGGCTTGCGCATCCTCGTTTCATGGATTGACTTAGGCATACAGAGTTCATTCCCAGACTAAGCATATGGAGTTCATTCCCAGTCTAAGATCGGACCAGACCAAGGGTTGCGATAGCACATCCTGGGCTTAGGCATGTGCTGGTGTCGCATTTTTCTTCGTCGGGGCACCATCGTCGGAGCATCACCGGAGAACCTGACCGGCGGCATTGGGGTTCTGGCGATCGGGGGGCCGGGGGGGTGTGCGCACATGATGCGCGATGGGTTCTGGTACTTGGCCCTTATATTGCCCCCTATCCCTCATCAAACCTCGAGAACTCACACCCTTTTAAAAAGCATTTGAGATTTTACAGGTTTGCTGCCAGTAGCCATTAAAGTGTATGAAATGGGGACACTTTTTTCAAATGGTCACAAAATCTTGTACACTTCGAGTTTTTAGCTGAATTTTTTTGTGCATGCCAACAAAAATACAAGGATACGTCTACCAAGTTTGGGGCCAAAACTCCTTGCGAAAAAATTTTCAAAAATCTTGAACCGCAAAAAGTTTTAAAAATCGTGAAAAATAGAAAATGAGTCGTCTTGCCATGAAACTTCACGTGAAGGCTTAAGGGACCATTGTATGAATTTACAAGCCATAAAAATGCCATTGGCACGTAGAAATATAAAGATGTGCCTAAACCCACCTACCATCCTATCGATCCACGGCTTGCGCATCCCGTCTCTCTGGCCGGCGTAGTGCCTGCCTGCCCACCCGCTCGTTTCATCAGTTGGCTTAGGAATACAGATTTCATTCCCATTCTAAGATCAGACCGAACCTAGGGTTACGGTAGCAGGATCGACAGCACGTAGAGGGGGACCCGATCAATCCCCGACTTGCGCATCTCGCCCCTCTGGCCGGCTGAGCGCTCGCACGCTCATTTTGGGGGTTGACTTAGGCATACGGAGTTCATTCCCAGTCTAAGCATACGAAGTTCATTCCCAGTCTAAGATCAGACTGGACCGAGGGTTGCGGCAGCCCATGCTGGGCTCGGGCATGTGCTGGTGCTGTATTTTTCTTCGTCGGGGCACCATCGCCGGAGAACTTGACCGGCGGCATTGAGGTTTCGATGATCAGGGGGGCCGGGGGGGTGTGCGCACTCGTTGTACGATGGGTGCTGGTACTTGGCTCTTATGTTGGCCCCCTATCCCTCATCAAGCCTCGAGAACTCACACCCCCTTAAAGAGCATTTGAGATTTTACAGGTTTGCTGCCAGTAGCCATTAAAGTGTTTGAAATGGGGACACTTTTTTCAAATGGTCACAAAATCTTGTACACTTCGAGTTTTGAGCTGAATTTTTTTATGCATGCCTAGAAAAATACAAGGATCACGTATACCAAGTTTGGGGCCAAAACTCCTTCCGAAAAAATTTTCAAAAATCCCAAACCGTAAAAGGTTTCAAAAATCATGAAAAATAAAAAACGAGTCGTCTTGCCATGAAACTTCACGTGAAGGCTTAAGGGACCATTGTATGAATTTACAAGCCATAAAAATGGCATTGGCACGCAGAAATATGAAGATGTGCCTAAACCACCTACACCCTATCGATCCACGGCTTGCGCATCCCGTCTCTCTGGCCGGCGTGGTGCCCGTCCGCCTGCTCGCCTGCTCGTTTTGTCAGTTGGCTTAGGCATACGGAGTTCATTCGCAGTCTAAGCATACGGAGTTCATCCCAGTCTAAGATCGGATCGGACCTACGGTTGTACTAGCACATGCTGGGTTCGGGCATATGCTACTGCCATATTTTTCTTCGCTGGGGCACCATCGCCGGAGAACCTGACCGGTGGCATTAGGGTTCCGACGATCAGGGGGGCCGGGGGTGTGCGCACATGATGTTCGGTGGGTGCTGGAACTTGGCCCTTATATTGGCCCCCTATCCCTCATCAAACCTCGAAAACTCACAACCCCTTAAAGAGCATTTCAGATTTTACAGGTTTGTTGCCAATAGCCATTAAAGTGTCTGAAATTGGAACACTTTTGTCAAATGGTAACAAAATCTTACACACTTCTTCGCTGAATTTTTTTGTGCATGCCAAAAAAAATACAAGGATCACGTCTACCAAGTTTGGGGCCAAAACTCCTTCCGAAAAAATTTTTAAAAATCCCGAACCGTAAAAAGTTTCAAAAATCATGAAAAATAGAAATCGAGTCGTCTTGCCATGAAACTTCTTGTGAAGGCTTAAGGGACCATTCAATGAATTTACAAGACATAAAAATGGCACTGGCATGTAGAAATATGAAGATGCGCCTAAACCCACCTACCACCCTATCGATCCATGACTTGCGCATCCCGTCTCTTTGGCCGGCGTAGTGCCAGCCTGCCCGCCCATTCACTCGTTTCGTCGGTTGGCTTAGACATACAGAGTTCATTCCCAATCTAAGACCGGACCAGATCAAGTGTTGCGGCAACAGGATCAGCAACACGCAGAGGGGGACCCAACGGATCCCTAGCTTGCACATCCCGCCCTTCTGGCTGGCAAAGCGCCCGCACGCTCGTTTTGTGGGTTGACTTAGGCATACGGAGCTCAATCCCAGTTTAAGCATACGAAGTTCATTCCCAGTCTAAGATCAGATCGGACCGAGAGTTACGGCAGCACATGCTAGGCTCGAGCATGTGCTGGTTTCGCATTTTTCTTCGTAGAGGCACCATCGCCAGAGAACCTGATCGGCAGCATTGGGGTTCTGACGATCGGGGGGGCCGGGGGGGTGTGCGCACAGGATGTGCGATGGGTTCTGGTACTTGGCCCTTATATTGGCCCCCTATCCCTCATCAAACGTCAAGAACTCACAACCCCTTAAAGAGCATTTGAGATTTTACAGGTTTGCTGCCAGTAGCCATTGAAGTGTCTGAAAATGGGGACACTTTTTTCAAATGGTCACAAAATCTTGTACACTTCAAGTTTCTAGCTGAATTTTTTGTGCAAGTCAACAAAAATACAAGGATCACGTCTACCAAGTTTTGGGCCAAAACTCCTTCCAAAGAAATTTTAAAAAATCCCGAACCATAAAAATTTTTGAAAATTATGAAAAATAGAAAACGAGTCGTCTTGCCATGAAACTTCACATGATGGCTTAAGGGACCATTGTATGAATTTACAGGCCATAAAAATGGTATTGGCATGCAAAAATATGAAGATGTGCCTACACCCACATACCACCCTATCGTTCCACGGCTTGCGCATCCCGTCTCTCTGGCCGACGTAGTGCCCGCCCGCCCGTCCGCTCGCTCGTTTCGTCGGTTGGATTATGTATACGGAGTTCATTCCCAGTCTAAGATCAGACCAGATCCAGGGTTGCGGTAGTAGGATTGATAGCACACAGATGGAGACCCGACCGATCCCCGAGTTTCGCATCCCGCCCCTCTGGCCGGCTGAGCGCCCGCACGCTCGTTCTGTGGGTTGACTTAGGCATACGGAGTTCATTCCCAGTCTAAGCATACGGAGTTCATTCCCAGTCTAAGATCGAACCGGACCGAGGGTTGCGGCAGCACATGCTGGGCTCGGGCATGTGCTGGTGCCGCATTTTTCTTCACCGGGGCACCATCGTCGAAGCATCATCGAAAAACCTTACCGGCGGCATTGCGGTTCCTGCGATCGGCTGGGCCGGGGGGTGTGTGCACATGATGTGCGATGGGTGCTGGTACTTGGCCCTTATATTGGCCCCCTATCCCTCATCAAACCTCGAGAACTCACACCCCCTAAAAGAGCATCTGAGATTTTACAGGTTTGCTGCCAGTAGCCATTAAAGTGTCTGAAATGGGGACACTTTTTTCAAATGGTCACAAAATATTGTACACTTCGAGTTTTTAGCTGAATTTTTTTGTGCATGCCAAAAAAAATACAAGGATCACATCTACCAAGGTTGGGGCCAAAACACCTTCTGAAAAATTTTTAAAAAATCCCAAACCGCAAAAAGTTTTGAAAGTAGTGAAAAATAGAAAACGAGTCATCTTGCCATGAAACTTCACATGAAGGCTTAAGGGACCATTGCATGAATTTAGAAGCCATAAAAAAGGCATTCTATGAAGATGTTCCTAAACCCACCTACCACCCTATCGATCCACGGCTTGCGCATCCCGTCTCTTTGGCCAGTGTAGTGCTCGTCCCCCCGCCCGCTCGCTCGTTTCGTCGCTTGGCTTGGGCATACGGAGTGCATTCCCAATCTAAGATCGGACCGAATCGAGGGTTGTGGCAGCAAGATTAGCAGCATACAGAGGGGGACCCGACCCATCCTCGACTTACGCATCCCTCCCCTCTGGTCAGCTAAGCGCCCGCACGCTCATTTCGTGGGTTGACTTCGGCATACAAAGTTCATTCCCAGTCTAAGCATACGAAGTTAATTCCCAGTCTAAGATCGGACTGAACCGAGGGTTGCGGCAGCACATGCTGGGCTCGGGCATGTGCTGGTGCCACATTTTTCTTCGTCGGGGCACCATCGTCGGAGCATCACCGAAGAACCTGACCGACAGCATTAGTGTTCCGGTGATCGGGGGGTCGGGGGGTGTGCGCACATGATGTGAGATGGGTGCTGGTACTTGGCCCTTATATTGGCCCCCTATCCCTCATCAAACCTCGAGAACTCAAAACCCCTTAAAGAGCATTTGAGATTTTACAGGTTTGTTGCTAGTAGCCATTAAAGTGTCTGAAATGGGGACACTTTTTTCAAATGGTCACAAAATCTTGTACACTTCGAGTTTTTAGCTGAATTTGTTTTTGCATGCCAAAAAAAAAATACAAGGATCACGTCCACCAAGTTTGGGGCCAAAACTCCATCCAAAAAAATTTTAAAAAATCTCGAACCGCAAAAAGTTTCAAAAATCGTGAAAAATAGAAAACGAGTCGTCTTGCCATGAAACTTCACGTGAAGGCTTAAGGGACCATTGTATGAATTTACAAGCCATAAAAATGGCATTGGCGTGCAGAAATATAAAGATGTGCCTAAACTCACCTACCACCCTATCGATCTACGACTTGTTTATCCCATCTCTCTAGCAGGCGTAGTGCCTGCCCACCCGCCCGCTCAATCATTTCTTCGGTTGGCTTGGGCATACGGAGTTCATTTCCAGTCTAAGATCAGACCAGACTGAGGGTTGCGGCAGTAGGATCGACAGCACCCAGAAGGGGACCCGATCGATCCCCGGCTTGCACATCCCGTCCCTCTGGTCGGTTGAGCGCCCGTATGCTCGTTTTGTGGGTTGACTTAGGCATACGGAGTTGATTCCCAGTCTAAGATCGGACCGGACCAAGGGTTGCAGCAGCACATGCTAAGCTCGGGCACGTGCTGCTGCCGCATTTTTCTTCGTCGGGGCACATTTGCTGCAACATCGTCGGAGAACCTAACCAACGGCATTGGGGTTCCGACGATCGGGCGGGCCGAGGGGGTGTGCGCAGAAGATGTGCGATGGGTGCTGGTACTTGGCCCTTATATTGGCCCCCTATCCCTCATCAAACCTTAAGAACTCGCAACCCCTTAAAGAGCATTTGAGATTTTACAGGTTTGCTACCAGTAGCCATTAAAGTGTCTGAAATGGGGACACTTTTTTCAAATGGTCACAAAATCTTCTACACGTCAAATTTTTAGCTGAATTTTTTTGTGCATGCCAACAAAAATACAAGGATCACGTCTACCAAGTTTGGGGCCAAAACTCCTTCTGAAAAAATTTTAAAAAATCCCAAACCATAATAAGTTGTGAAAATCATGAAAAATAGAAAATGAGTCGTCTTGCCATGAAGCTTCACGTGAAGGCTTAAGGGACCATTGTATGAATTTACAAGCCAAAAAAATGGCAGTGGCATGCAGAAATATGAAGATGTGCCTAAACCCACCTACCACCCTATCGATCCAAGGCTTACGCATCCCGTCTCGCTGGCCGACGTATTGCCCGCCCACTCATTTCGTCGGTTGGCTTAGGCATACAGAGTTCATTCCCAGTCTAAGATCAGACCGGACTAAGGGTTGTGGCAACAGGATCGGCAGCACATGGAGGGGGACCCGACCAATCCCCAGCTTACGCATCCCGCCCCTCTGGCCGGTTGAGCGCCCGCATGCTCGTTTCGTGGGTTGACTTAGGCATACGGAGTTCATTCCCAATCTAAGCATATGGAGTTCATTCCCAAACGAAGATGAGATCGGACCGAGGTTGCGACAGCACATGCTGGGCTCGGGCATGTGCTGGTGCTACATTTTTCTTCGTCGGGGCATCATCGCCGGAGAACCTGACCGGTAGCATTGGGGTTCCGACGATCGAGGGGGTCGGGGGGGTGTGCCCACATGATGTGCGATGGTTGCTGGTACTTCACCCTTATATTGGCCCCTTATCCCTCATCAAACCTCAAGAACTCACACCCCCCTAAAGAGCAATTGAGATTTTATAGGTTTGCTTCCAGTAGCCATTAAAGTGTCTGAAATGGGGACACTTTTTTTAAATGGTCACAAAATTTTGCACACTTCGAGTTTTTAGCTGAATGTTTTTGTGCATGCCAAAAAAAATACAAGGATCACATCTACCAAGTTTGGGGCCAAAACTCCTTTCGAAAAATTTTTAAAACATCTCGAGCCGTAAAAAATTTTAAAAAATATGAAAAACAGAAAACGAGTCGTCTTGCCATGAAAGTTCACGTGAAGGCTTAAGGGACCATTGTATGAATTTACAAGCCGTAAAAAAGGCATTGGCACACAAAAATATGAAGATGTAACTAAACCAACCTACCACCCTATCGATCCACGACTTGCGCATCCCGTCTCTTTGGCCGGTGTAGTGCCCTTTCGCCCGTCCACCCGCTCATTTCGTCGGTTGGCTTAGGCATACAGGGTTCATTCCTAGTGTAAGATCGAACCAGACTGACGGTTGTGGTAGCAGGATAGACAGCACGTAGAGGGGGACCCGATCGATCCCCGTCTTGCACATCCCACCCCTCTGGTCGGCTGAGCGCCCGCACGCTCATTTTGTGGCTTGACTTAGGCATACAGAGTTCATTCCCAGTCTAAGCATATGGAGTCCATTCCCAGTCCAAGATCGGACCGGACTAAGGGTTACGACAGCACATGCTAGGCTTGGGCATGTGCTGGTGCCGCATTTTCTTCGTCGGGGCACCATCACCAGAGCATCGCCGGAGAACCTGTCCGACGGCACTAGGGTTCCGGCAGTCGGGGGGGCCAGGGGGTGTGCACACATGATGTGTGATGGGTGCTGGTACTTGGCCCTGATCTTGGCCCCCTATCCCTTATCAAACCTCAAGAACTCACACCCCCTTAAAGAGCATTTGAGATTTTACTGGTTTGCTGCCAGTAGCAATTAAAGTGTCTGAAATGGGGACATTTTTTTCAAATGGTCACAAAATCTTGTACACTTCGAGTTTTTACCTGAATTTTTTTATGCATGCCAACAAAAATACAAGGATCACGTCTACCAAGTTTAGGGCCAAAACTGCTTCTGAAAAAATTTTAAAAAATCCCGAACCGCAAAAAGTTTCAAAAATCGTGAAAAGTAAAAAACGAGTCGTCTTACCATGAAACTTCACGTGAAGGCTTAAGGGACCATAGTATGAATTTGGCATCGGCACATAGAAATATGAAGATGTGCCTAAACTCGCCTACCACCCTATCGATCCACGGCTCGCGCATCCCGTCTCTCCGGCCGACGTAGTGCCCACCCGCCCACCCGCTCGTTTCGTCGGTTGGCTTAGGCATACGGAGTTCATTCCCAGTCTAAGATCAGACCGGACCGAGGGTTACGACAGCACGCAGAGGGGGACCCGACCGATCCCCGGCTTATGCATCCCGCCCCTCTAGCCGGCGGAGCGGCCGCACGCTCGTTTGATGTGTTGACTTAGGCATACGGAGTTCATTCCCAGTCTAAGCATACGAGTTCATTCCTAGTCTAAGATCACACCGGATCGAGGGTTACGGCAGCACATGCTGGGCTCGAGCATGTGCTGGTGCCGCATTTTTCTTCGCTGGGGCACCATCACCGGAGCATCGTCGGAGAACCTGACTGGCGGCATTGGGGTTCCGTCGATCGAGGGGGTGTGCACACATGATGTGCGATGGGTGCTGGTACTTGGCCCTTATATTGGCCCCCTATCCCTCATCAAACCTCGAGAACTCACACCCACTTAAAAAGCGTTTGAGATTTTACAGGTTTACTGCCAGTAGCCATTAAAGTGTCTGAAATGGGGACACTTTTTTCAAATGGTCACAAAATCTTGTACACTTCAAGTTTTTAGCTGAATTTTTCTATGCATGCCAACAAAAATACAAGGATCACGTCTACCAAGTTTAGGGCCAAAACGCCTTCCGAAAAAATTTAAAAAAAACACAGACAGCAAAAAGTTTTAAAAATCATGAAAAATAGAAAACGAGTCATCTTGCTATGAAACTTCACGTGAAGGCTTAAGGGGCCACTGTATGAATTTACAAGCCATAAAAATGGCATTGGCATGTAGAAATATGAAGATGTGCCTAAACCCACCTACCACCCTATCGATCCATGGCTTGCGCATCCCGCCCCTCTGGCCGGCTGAGCGCCCGCACGCTCGTTTCGTGGGTTGACTTAAGCATGCGGAGTTCATTCCTAGTCTAAGCATACGGAGTGCATTCCAGTCTAAGATAGGACCGGACCGAGGGTTGCGGTAGCGCATGCTGGGCTCGGCCATGTGCTGGTGCTGCATTTTTCTTCGTCGGGGTAGCATCGTCGGAGCATCGTCGGAGAACCCGATCGATGCCATTGGGGTTTCGATGATCGAGGGAGCCGACGGGGGTGTGCACACATGATGTACGATGGGTACTGGTACTTGGCCTTTGTATTGGCCCCCTATCCCTCATGAAACCTTGAGAACTCACACCCCCTTAAAGCGCATTTGAGATTTTATAGGTTTGCTGCCAGTAGCCATTAAAGTGTCTGAAATGGAGACACTTTTTTCAAATGGTCACAAAATCTTGTAAACTTAGAGTTTTTAGATGAATTTTTTTGTGCATGCCAACAAAAATACAAAGATCACGTCTTCCATTTTTGGGGCCAAAACACCTTCAAAAAAATTTTAAAAAATCTTGAACCACAAAAAGTTTTGAAAATTGTGAAAAATGGAGAACGAGTCGTCTTGCCATGAGACTTCACGTGAAGGCTTAAGGGACCATTGTTTGAATTTACAAGCCATAAAAATGGCATTGGCATGTAGAAATATGAATATGAGCCTAAACCCACCTACCACCCTATCTATCCATGGCTTACGCATCCCGTCTCTCTTGCCGACGTAGTGCTCGCCCGCCCGCCCGCATGCTCGTTTCGTCGGTTGGCTTAGGCATATGAAGTTCATTCCAAATCTAAGATCAAACCAGACCGAGGGTTGCAGTAGCAGGATCAGCAACACGTAGAGGGGGACCCGATCGATCCTCGACTTGCGCATCCCGCACCTCTGGCCGGTTGAGCGCACGTACGCTCGTTTCGTAGGTTGACTGAGGCATACGGAGTTCATTCCCAGTCTAAGCATACGGAGTTCATTCTTAGTCTAAGATAGGATCAGACCGAGGGCTGTGGAAGCAGATACTGGGCTCGGCCATGTGCTGGTGCTGCATTTTTCTTCGTCGGGGTACCATCGCCGGAGCATCGCCGGAGAACCCGACCGGCGGCATTGGGGTTCCGGCGATCGGGGGGGCCGGGGGGGTGTGCGCAAATGATATACAATGGGTGCTGGTACTTGGCCTTTATATTGGCCCCCTATCCCTCATCAAACCTCGAGAACTCACACCCTCTTAAAGCGCATTTGAGATTTTATAGGTTTGCTGCCAGTAGCCATTAAAGTGTCTGAAATGGGGACACTTTTTTCAAATGGTCACAAAATCTTGTAAACTTAGAGTTTTTAGCTGAATTTTTTTGTGCATGCCAAAAAAAATACAAGGATCACGTCTACCATGTTTGGGGCCAAAACACCTTCCGAAAAAATTTTAAAAAATCCTAAACTGTAAAAAGTTTTGAAAATTGTGAAAAATAGAGAACGAGTCATCTTGCCATGAAACTTCACGTGAAAGCTTAAGGGACCATTGTATGAATTTACAAGCCATAAAAATGGCATTGGCACGTAGAAATATGAAGATGTGCCTAAACCCACCTACCACCCTATCGATCCATGGCTTGCGCATACCGTCTCTCTGGCCGGCGTAGTGCCCGCCCGCCCGCATGCTTGTTTCGTCGATTGGCTTAGGCATATGAAGTTCATTCTAAGTCTAAGATCAGACCGGACCGAGGGTTGCGGTAGCAGGATCGGCAGCACGTAGAGGGGGACACGATCGATCCTCGGCTTGCGTATCCCGCTCCTCTGGCCGGCTGAGCACCCGTACGCTCGTTTCGTGGGTTGACTTAGGCATACGGAGTTCATTCCCAGTCTAAGCATACGGAGTTCATTCCTAGTCTAAGATAGGACCGGACCGAGGGTTGCGGCAGCACATGCTGGGCTCGGCCATGTGCTAGTGCTGCATTTTTCTTCGTCGGGGTACCATCGCCGGAGCATCGCCGGAGAACCCGACCGACGGTATTGGGGTTCCGCTGATCGGGGGGCGGGGTGGGGGGTGAGCGCACATGATATATGATGGGTGCTGGTACTTGGCCTTTATATTGGCCCCCTATCCCTCATCAAACCTCGAGAACTCACACCCCCTTAAAGCGCATTTGAGATTTTATAGGTTTGCTGCCAGTAGCCATTAAAGTGTCTAAAATGGGGACACTTTTTTCAAATAGTCACAAAATCTTGTAAACTTAGAGTTTTTAGCTGAATTTTTTTGTGCATGCCAAAAAAAATACAAGGATCATGTCTACCATGTTTGGGGCCAAAATACCTTCCGAAAAAATTTTAAAAAATCTTGAACCGTAAAAAGTTTTGAAAATTGTGAAAAATAGAGAACGAGTCGTCTTGCCATGAAACTTCACGTGAAGGCTTAAGGGACCATTGTATGAATTTACAAGCCATAAAAATGGCATTGGCACGTAGAAATATGAAGATGTGCCTAAACCCACCTACCACCCTATCGATCCATGGCTTGCGCATCCTGTCTCTCTGGCCGGCATAGTGCCTGCCCGCCCGCTCACCCGTTCGTTTCATCGATTGGCTTAGGCATACGGAGTTCATTCCCAGTCTAAGATCTGACTGGACCAAGGGTTACGGCAACAGGATCGATAGCACGCAGAGGGGGACCCGGTTGATCCTCGGCTTGCGCATCCCGCCCCTCTGATCGACTGAGCGCCCGCACGTTTGTTTCGTGGGTTGACTTAGGCGTACGGAGTTCATTCCCAGTCTAAGATCGAACCGAACCGAGGGTTGCGGTAGCACATGCTGGGCTCAGGCATATGCTGGTGTCGTATTTTTCTTCACCGAGACACCATCGCCGGAGCATCGTCGGAGAACCTAACCAGCGGTATTGGGGTTCTGGCGATCGAGGGTGCCAGGGGGGGTGTGCGCACATCATGTACGATGGGTACTGGTACTTGGCCCTTATATTGGCCCCCTATCCCTCATCAAACCTTGAGAACTCACACCCCGTTAAAGAGCATTTGAGATTTTACAGGTTTGCTGCCAGTAGCCATTAAAGTGTCTGAAATGGGGACACTTTTTTCAAATGGTCGCAAAATCTTCTACACTTTGAGTTTTTAGCTGAATTTTTTTGTGCATGCCAACAAAAATACAAGGATCGCGTCTACCAATTCGAGGCCAAAACACTTTCCAAAAAAATTTTAAAAAATCTCAAACCGTAAAAAGTTTTGAAAATCATGAAAAATAGAAAACGAGTCGTCTTGCCATGAAACTTCACGTGAAGGCTTAAGGGACCATTGTATGAATTTACAAGCCATAAAAATGGCATTGGCACATAGAAATATGAAGATGTGCCTAAACCCACCTACCACCCTATCGATCCATGGCTTGTGCATCCCGTCTCTCTGGCCGACGTAGTGCCCGCCCGCTCGTTTCATCGGTTGGCTTAGACGTACAGAGTTCATTCCCGATCTAAGATCCCACCGGACTGAGGGTTCTGGTAACAGGATCGACAGCATGTAGAGGGGGACCCGACCGATCCTCGGCTTACGCATCCCGCCCCTCTAGTCGACTGAGCGCCCGCACACTCGTTTCATGGGTTGACTTAGGCATACGGAGTTCATTCCTAGTCTAAACATACGGAGTTCATTCCGAGTCTAAGATCGGCCCAGACCGAGGGTTGCGGCAGCATATGCAGGGCTCGGGCATGTGCTGGTGCCGTATTTTTCTTCGTCGGGGCACCATCGTAGGAGTATCGCCGGAGAACCTGACCGACGGCATTGGGGTTTCGGCGATCAGGGGGGACGGGGGGGTGTGCGCACATGATGTACGACGGCTGCTGGTACTTGGCCCTTATATTGGCCCCCTATCCCTCATCAAACCTTGAGAACTCACACCCCGTTAAAGAGCATTTGAGATTTTATAGGTTTGCTGCCAGTAGCCATTAAAGTGTCCAAAATGGGGACACTTTTTCAAATGGTCACAAAATCTTGTACACTTTGAGTTTTTAGTTGAATTTTTTTGTACATGCCAACAAAAAAATACAAGGATCGCGTCTACCAAGTTTGGGGCCAAAACTCCTTCCCAAAAAATTTTAAAAAACCCCAAACTGCAAAAAGTTTCAAAAATCCTGAAAAATAGAAAATGAGTCGTCTTGCCATGAAACTTCACGTGAAGGCTTAAGGGACCTTTGTACGAATTTACAAGCCATAAAAAAGGCATTGGCATGCAAAAATATGAAGATGTGCCTAAACCCACCTACCACCCTATCGATTCACGGCTTGCGCATCCCGTCTCTCTGGCCGGTATAGTGCCCGCCCGCCCTCCCGCTCGCTCATTTCGTTGGTTGGCTTAGGCATACGGAGTTCATTCCCAGTCTAAGATCAGACCGAAGTGAGGGTTGCGGCAGCAAGATCGGCAACATGTAGAGGGGAACCCGGTCGATCCTCAGCTTGCGCATCCTGCCCCTCTGGCTGGCTGAGCGCCTGTACGCTCGTTTCGTTGGTTGACTAAGGCATAAGGAATTCATTCCCAGTCTAAGCATACGGAGTTCATTCCCAGTCTAAGATCGGACCAGACCGAGGCTTACGGCAGCACATTCTGGGCTTAGGCATGTGCTGGTGCCACATTTTTCTTTGACGGGGCACCATTGTCGGAGCATCGCCGGAGAACCTGACTGGCGGCATTGGGGTTTCGACGATTGGGGGGGCCGGGGGGTGTGCGCACATGATGTGCAATGGGTGGTGGTACTTGGCCCTTATATTGGCCCCCTATCCCTCATCAAACCTCGAGAACTCGCACCCCCTTAAAGAGCATTTGAGATTTTACAGGTTTGCTGCCAGTAGCCATTAAAGTGTCTGAAATGGGGACACTTTTTTCAAATGGTCACAAAATCTTGTACACTTCGAGTTTCTAGCTGAATTTTTTTGTGCATGCCAACAAAAATAAAAGGATCACGTCAACCAAGTTTGGGGCCAAAACTCCTTCTGAAGAAATTTTAAAAAATCTCAAATTGTAAAAAGTTTTGAAAATCGTGAAAAATAAAAAACGAGTCGTCTTGCCATGAAAGTTCACGTCAAGGCTTAAGGGACCATGGTATGAATTTACAAGCCATAAAAATGGCATTGGCATTCACAAATATGAAGATGTGCCTAAACCCACATACCACCCTATCGATCCACAGCTTGCGCATCCCGTCTCTCTGGCCGACGTAGTGCCCGACCACCCGCCTGCCCGCTCGTTTCGTTGGTTGGCTTAGGCATACGGAGTTCATTCCCAGTCTAAGATCGGACCAGACCGAGGGTTGTGGCAGCAGGATTGGCAGCATGCAAAAGGGGACCTGGTTGATCCACGGATTGCGCATCCCGCCCCTCTGGTCGGTTGAGCGCCCGCACGCTCGTTTCGTGGGTTGACATAGGCATACAGAGTTCATTCCCAGTCTAAGCATACGGAGTTCATTCCCAGTCTAAGATCAGACTGGACCAAGGGTTGTGGTAGCACATGCAGGGCTCGGACATGTGCTGGTGCCGTATTTTTCTTCGTTGGGGCACCATCGTCGGAGCATCGTCGGAGCATCGTCGGAGAACCTGACCGGCGGCATTGGGGTTCCGGCGATCGAGGGGGTCGGGGGGTGTGCGTACATGATGTGCGATGGGTGCTGGTACTTGGCCGTTATATTGGCCCCTATCCCTCTTCAAACCTTGAGAACTCACACTCCCTTAAAGAGCATTTGAGATTTTACAGGTTTGCTGCCAATAGCCATTAAAGTGTCTGAAATGGGGACCCTTTTTTGAAATGGTCGTAAAATCTTGTACACTTTAAGTTTTTAGCTGAATTTTTTTTTGCATGCCTACAAAAATACAAGGATCACTTCTACCAAGTTTGGGACCAAAAATCCTTCCAAAAAAATTTTAAAAAATCCCGAACCGCAAAAAGTTTTGAAAATTGTGAAAAATAGAAAACGAGTCGTCTTGCCTTGAAACTTCACGTGAAGGCTTTAGGGACCATTGTATGAATTTAGAAGCCATAGAAATGGCATTGGCATGCACAAATATGAAGATGTGCCAAAACCCACCTACCACCCTATCGATCCACGGCTTGCGCATCCCGTCTCTCTGGCCGATGTAGTGCCCGCCCACCCGCTCGTTTCATTCGTTGGCTTAGGCATACGGAGTTCATTCCCAGTCTAAGATTGGACCGGACCGAGGGTTGTGGCACCAGGATCGGCAGCACGCAGAGAGGGAACCGATCGATCCCCGGCTTGCGCATCCCACCCTTCTGGCCGACTGAGCGCCCGCACGCTCGTTTCGTGGGTTAACTTAGGCATACGGAGTTCATTCCCAGTCTAGGCATATGGAGTTTATTCCCAGTCTAAGATCGGACCGGACCGAGGGTTGCGGGAGCACATGCTGGGCTCGGGCATGTGCTGGTGCCTCATTTTTCTTCGTCGGGGCACCATCGTCGGAGAACCTGACCGGCGGCATTGGGGTTCCGGTGATTGGGGGGGCCGGGGGGTTTGCATACATGACATACGATGGGTGCTGGTACTTGGCCCTTACATTGGCCCCCTATCCCTCATCAAACCTCGAGAACTCATACCCCCTTAAAGAGCATTTGAGATTTTACAGATTTGCTGTCAGTAGCCATTAAAGTGTCTCAAATGCGGACACTTTTTTCAAATGGTCGTAAAATCTTGTACACTACGAGTTTTTAGCTGAATTTTTTTGTGCATGCCAACAAAAATACAAGGATCAGGTCTACCAGGTTTAGGGCAAAAAATCCTTCCCAAAAAATTTTAACAAATCCTGAATCACAAAAAGTTTTGAAAATCATGAAAAATAGAAAACAAGTCGTCTTGCCATGAAACTTCACGTGAAGGCTTAAGGAACCATTGTATGAATTTACAAGCCATAAAAATGGCATTGGCACGCAAAAATATGAAGATGTGCCTAAACCCACCTACCACCCTATCGATCCACGGCTTGCGCATCTCATCCCTCTGGCCGGCGTAGTGCCTGCTCGCCCGCCCGCTCGTTTTGTCGGTTGGCATTGGCATACAGAGTTCATTCCCAGTCTAAGCATACGGAGTTCATTCCCAGTCTAAGATCACACCGGATCAAGGGTTGTGGTAGCACATGCTGGGCTCAGGCATGTGCTGGTGCCGCATTTTTCTTCGTCGGGGCACCATCGCCGGAGAACCTGATCGACGACATTGGGGTTCCGATGATCGAGGGGCCGGGGGGTTTGCGCACGTGATGTGCGATGGGTGCTGGTACTTGGCCCTTGTATTGGCCCCTATTCCTCATCAAACCTTGAGAACTCAGACCCCCTTAGAGAGCATTTGAGATTTTACAGGTTTGCTGCCAGTAGCAATTAAAGTGTTTGAAATGGGGACATTTTTTTCAAATGGTCACAAAATCTTGTACACTTCGAGTTTTTAGGTGAATTTTTTTTTTCATGCCAAAAAAAATAAAAGGATCAGGTCTACCAAGTTTGGGGCCAAAACTCCTTCCCAAAAAATTTAAAAAAATCCTGAACCACAAAAAGTTTCAAAAATTGTGAAAAATAGAAAACAAGTCGTCTTGCCATGAAACTTCACCTGAAGGCTTAAGGGACCATTGTATGAATTTACAAGCCATAAAAATGGCATTGGCATGCAAGAATATGAAGATGTGCCTAAACCCACCTACCACCCTATCGATCCATGGCTTGCGCATCTCGTCTCTCTGGTCGGTGTAGTGCCCGCCCGCCCGCTCGTTTTGTCGGTTGGCATAGGCATACAGAGTTCATTCCCAGTCTAAGATCACACCAGATCAAGGGTTGCGGCAGCACATGCTGGGCTCAGGCATGTGCTGGTGCTGTATTTTTCTTCGTCGGGGCACCATCGCCGGAGAACCTGACTGGCGACATAGGGGTTCCACCGATCGGGGGGGCCGGGGGGGTGTGCGCACATGATGTGCGATGGGTGCTGGTACTTGGCCCTTCTATTGGCCCCTTATCCCTCATCAAACCTCAAGAACTCACACCCCCTTAAAGAGCGTTTGAGATTTTACAGGTTTGCTGCCAGTAGCAATTAAAGTGTCTGAAATGGGGACACTTTTTTCAAATGGTCACAAAATCTTGTACACTTCGAGCTTTTAGCTGAATTTTTTTGTGCATTCCAAGAAAAATATAAGAATCACGTCCATGAAGTTTGGGGCCAAAAATCCTTCTGAAAAAATTTTAAAAAATCCCAAACCGCAAAAAGTTTTAAAAATTGTGAAAAATAGAAAACGAGTCGTCTTGCCATGAAACTTCACGTGAAGGCTTAAGGGACCATTGTATGAATTTACAAGCCATAAAAATGGCATTGGCATGCAAAAATATGAAGATGTGCCTAAACCCACCTACCACCCTATCGATCCACGGCTTTCGCATCCCGTCTCTCTGGTCGGCATAGTGCAAGCCTGCCCGCCCGCCTGCTCATTTCGTCGATTGGCTTAAGCATACGGAGTTCATTCCCAATGTAAGATCGAACCGGATCGAGGTTGCGGCAGCAGGATCGACAGCACGTAGAGGGGGACCCGGTCGATCCCCGACTTGCGCATCCCACCACTCTAGCCGGCTGAGCGCCCGCGCGCTCGTTTCGTGGGTTGACTTAGGCATACGGAGTTCATTCCTAGGCTAAGCATACGGAGTTCATTCCCAGTCTAAGATCGAACCAGACCGAGGGTTGCTGCAGCACATGCTGGGCTCGGGCATGTGCTGGTGCCACATTTTTCTTCGTCGGGGCACCATCGTCGGAGCATTATCGGAGAACCGCAAAAAGCTTCATAAATCATGAAAAATAGAAAATGAGTCATCTTGCTATGAAACTTCACGTGAAGGCTTAAGGGGCCACTATATGAATTTACAAGCCATAAAAATGGCATTGGCAAGCAGAAATATGAAGATATGCCTAAACCCACCCGTCACCCTATCGATCCACGACTTGCGCATCCCGTCTCTCTGGCCGACGTAGTGCCTGCCCGCCCGCCCGCTTGTTTCATCGGTTGGCTTAGGCATACGGAGTTCATTCCTAGTCTAAGATCAGACCGAACCGAGGGTTGCAGCAGCAAGATCGACAGCACGTAGAGGGGGACCCAGCCGATCCCGAGCTTGCGCATCCCGCCCCTCTGGCTGGCTGAGCGCCCGCATGCTCGTTTCGTGGGTTGACTTAGGCATACGGAGTTCATTCCCAGTCTAAGATCACACCGGACCAAGGGTGACGACAGCACATGCTGGGCTCGGGCATGTGCTGGTGCTGCATTTTTCTTCATCGGGGCACCATCGTCGAAGCATCGTCGGAGAACCTGACCGACGACATTGGGGTTCCGGCGATCGGGGGGGCCGAAGGTGGTGTGCGCACATGATGTGCGATGGGTGCTGGTTCTTGGCCCTTATATTGGCCCCCTATCCCTCATCAAACCTCGAGAACTCATGCCCCCTTAAAGAGCATTTGAGATTTTACAGGTTTGCTACCAGTAGCCATTAAAGTGTCTGAAATGTAGACAGGTTTTTTCAAATGGTCGTAAAATCTTGTACACTTCGAGTTTTTAGCAGAATTTTTTTGTGCATGCCAACTAAAATACAAGGATCATGTCTACCAGGGTTGGGGCCAAAATGCCTTCCGAAAAAATTTTAAAAAATCTCAAACCGTAAAAAGTTTCAAAAATCGTGAAAAATAGAAAACAAGTCGTCTTGCCTTGAAACTTCATGTGAAGGCTTCAGGGACCATTGTATGAATTTACAAGCCATAAAAATGGCATTGGCACACAAAAATATGAAGATTTGCCTAAACCCACCTACCACCCTATCGATCCACGGCTTGCGCATCCCGTCCCTCTGGGCGGCGTAGTGCCCGCCCGCCTACT